>NW_027491476.1:30000-35000 GCF_021521415.1 Bidens hawaiensis
TTGGGAATAACATCGTATTATCCGATTCATAAAGATAAAAAGAAGTCTTGGTATTGCCAAAATTTGAAATAGAAAGAAAGGGTTGGATCAGATTTCTTACACTTTCATCCATTTTATATGCTTTATTTTAAAAAAAAGAAGGACGTCCACTCTTCTTCATTTTTAATAATTTTACCAAACGAAATTTTTTGTTACTTATTTTTGAACCTTCTTTACCCCATAGAGATATTGAATCCAAGGGAGTATTCCTTTTTCCACTGTAATTTTGAAAATGAACGTTTAAATGCCCTTCAAAAGTAAGTAAATAGATCCGACACATATAAAATGCGGTTAATCCCGCCGTGGACCAAGCTATTATTGCAAAAATAGGTGAATACAACCAACTATCATTAAAAATTTCATCTTTGGACCAAAAACAAGCAAGGGGTGGAATACCACAAAGAGAAAGTGTACCTAATAAAAAAGAATTTTTAGTAATTGGTACATGTTTTGTTAAACCTCCCATAAGCACCATATTCTGACTTTTTTTTGGACAATATCCAACAAGAGTTTCCATTGAATGAATAACGGATCCCGATCCTAAAAACAATAATGCTTTGGAGTAAGCATGAGTAATCAAATGAAATAAAGCACTGTGATAAGACCCTATACCAAAGCTAACATCATATAACCCAATTGAGACATTGTGGAATAGGCTAAACCCCTCTTAATGTCTTTTTGAGCAAGAGCTAAAGTAGCTCCGAGAAAAACTGTTATTATCCCTATCAAAGAGATAAAATTCATTATGTGGGGTATGACTATGAAAAGAGGCATAAGTCGAGCTACAAGAAAAATTCCCGCAGCTACCATCGTAGCTACATGTATAAGGGCCGAAATAGGAGTCAACCCTTCCATTGCATCAGGTAACCTTACATGAAGGGGAAATTGCACAGATTTAGCAATCGCACCGGCAAATAATAGAAAAGCGCACAAAGTAACAAACACAAAATTGACTTCATTATTAGAAATCAAGTTATTGAATATTTGGAATAAATCACGAAATTCGAAACTCCCCGTTATCCAATAAAACCCTAAAATGCCTAATAATAAACCAAAATCACCAACACGATTAGTTACAAATGCTTTTTGACAAGCCTTTGCTGCAACAGGTCGTGTGAACCAAAATCCTATTAATAGATACGAACACATTCCAACCAATTCCCAAAAAATATAAATTTGTATCAAATTTGAACTAGTAACTAATCCCAAATGGAAGTACTGAAAAACTCATATAAGCAAAAAATCTCAAGTATCCGTGATCATGAGACATATAATTATCACTATAAATAAGAACCATAATTCCAACAGTAGTGATTAATATTGACATAATAGAAGTAAGTGGATCGATCAAGTATCCGAATTCTAAAGAAAAATCATTATTGATAATCCAAGACCATACATATTGATAGACAGAACTGCTATTTATTTGCTGAATAGACAGATTGATAGAAAAAATCATGACTATACTTAACAATAAAACACTCTGAAAAGCCCACATACGACGAAGACTCTTTGTTGCCGTCGGGAAAAGAAGAAGTCCTAGCCCTATTAACATAGGAACTGGAAGTGGAAGAAAATGTATTATCCACGCATATTGATATGTCTGTTCCATAAAAAAAAATTTTATTCTTAATTAATTGTTTCCGATTCACCGGATCTTGCCTATTTCGAAAAAAGTTAATAAAAAATCAAGATATGCACTAACTTATTGAATCATTTTATATTAGTATTTATTCCGAGTCTTTTTAAAATCGTTCAAATAAAAAAAAAAGAAGTTATAATTGGTCAACTTATATGCCCAAGTGACATATAAAAACGAATACTGATAATAGTAAAATAACAATAGAGCAAGGATCTAAATTTAAGCTAAAAAGAGTACTTTATCCTGATATGAATTATATGATTAACTAAGAGCATCGATCTAATGAAAAAAAACCTTGATTTTAGTTAGTTTATTCCAACTCATTAACTAATTCATTATGGGATTGCTTTTCAATCAAAACAATTTATTAGTAAAGTTATTAGTAAAGTTTAGAAGATTATAGATCTAAAATGAACTTTTTTGATCGATAAAGAATAAAAAATGACTGAGATATTTTTTATGAAACCACGTATCCTTTAACAGATTTATTAATAGTCTCGTTCAAATTTTCAAATTGAAGGTTTATTGTTTTCTCAAGTTTGACTAAAAAAAGACTCAATTTTTCAGTCAAAAGTTTATAATCCTTTGAGGAATTTTATTCTATGTAAATAAAGTATAGAATGAGTAAAATAAGGGTCTTTTAGGTTCTTTATTGATTTTATTAAGTTTGATTTAGTAGATTATAAAGAGATAACTTTGAGAGATAAACAACGAGAACTAAAAGTTCCAAACCAAAATGTTTGGATTTACTAATAGCGTATGGAATCAAAATTTTGTTATTTTGAGTCGTTTTTTATAAAATTTTCACCGATCTTTGATATATCTAAATCTAAATTTCTTTTTTATGAAAAGAATCTTATTTAGACAAAAAATAGATATAGATAATGAATAAGAAAAAAGAATTCGTTTGAACAATAGATGTCTTTCACATCCAACTATAACAACGAGTAACTTTTAAATGACAGTTCCAAAAAAACGTACTTCGATATCAAAAACGCGTATTCGTAAAAATATTTGGAAAAGGAAAGGATATGGGGCGTCGTTAAAAGCTTTGTCATTAGGGAAATCTCTTTCTACCGGTAATTCAAAAAGTTTTTTTGTACGACAAACAAATAAGTCCTAAAATATAAGTCCTAAAATATCGGAATAATCAGAATGGATTTTACTAAAAAAAAAAAAGTCTCAGTAATTTGTTAATATCAAAGTTAATCTAAAATGAACAATTGGCAGTCCCTATTCTAATCAATATGAAATAGACCCTTCATTTTAGAAACCGCTCTATTAATTCTTTATAACGCAATCTATTTTGTTTTGACAAATAAGCCAGCAACCGTTGACGTTTTCCCAAAATTTTCCGCAGACCTCTCTAAGATAAATAGTCTTTTTTGTGCAATTCCAAATGTGAAGTAAGTCTCCGTATCTTATTGGTGAAACTTACTACTTGAAATTCAACAGATCCTCTGTTTTCTTTGTTTTCTTCTTGTTCTTTCAAAAGAATTGAAATAAATGAATTTTTTACCACAAAATAATTTGATACTCCCCTTTTTGCAGATATTGATTTTATTGATCAGTAATAATAATGTCATAAATTTTCATGTAGTATACACAACAATCATAATTTCTTTATATTCATTTTATCAATTAACATTAACCTATTTTTGAGTTCATTTGCCCAGTGATACAAAAAGACGATACCAAATAGTTTATCTTTTTATTTATTTATAGCTTGAATTGATACGCCATTTCCTTATAATTTATCCTAATAGGACAGTACATGTGTGCATCGGGTTACTTGCATATAACATGGATATTTACAGATCACGGACAGCAGAAAAAATGAAAAAAGATGATTGATAGAACAACAGAATATATAGGAAACTCAAAATTTTCTATTATGGATACATATATATCCTTAACATACTAAAGCGGCTCCCATTATTGGTGTCAAACCAATAGCGATTCATACAAGCTAAATCCTCTAATCGATAATTAGGCCAAAAAAAGAACTTTAATTTAATTAATTCATTTTTTTTATGTCAAAATTTTCACTTTCATCCAAAAATTGACTCCAGTTTTTTATCTTGTTCTCCATGCAAAATAATTGATTTCTATGCACATTATTTTGATTCTTTAAATTGAAAGAAATTAGAATTCTCAATTCTCTACGACGTCTAGACGATAAAATTTTTTCAGGAACAAGCAAATTAGAATTCTTTTTGTCTCTATTTAGAGTTTTTCTTTTATGTCTTGGAATGGATTCATCAAAATGATTCTTAGCAACATTTTGGGGGTTTCGGTATCTTTGATTACTTTGGTGCTTACTTTTATGAACCAATGAAATACCTATGATTTGATACATAAAAAACGATCCATCATTTTTTACAGATAGACGGGCAGGTTCCATAATCAAAATTCCCTTTTTCGTTAATTGTGTAAGATTTAAACGTCTCCTCATTATATCCAGATTCATTTCTTTCCTTTGAATATAGGATATAGTAATATTTCTTACATTTATGAGGCTAACCAGGAGACCGTATATCTGGATATTATTCATCATTTTTTGATTCAATTGATTCAAACGTCCAGTCCATCTTAATTGCAAAGGAAAATCTCCTTTAAATAATATGTTTAGTTTTTCATTTGATTCTAAAAAAGATTCTTCAATATTGTTTTGATTCTTTAATTCAAAATATTGTTTTGAATTGGATGGGCTAAAATTTAAAAAATCCTCACCCTCCTCTTGCCTTCCTTTTCTATTTTGATCATTTTTTCTCGAGCCGTTAGAGGAGAAAGCTTCTTATACTGTTCTAGGGGGGGTTTCTTTTTCATCTACATCTATCCCGATGAGCCATCTATCGAATCGTTGCAATTGATGTTCGATCCCGAAGAGAAGGAAGAGATCTTCGGAAAGTGGGTTTTTATGATCCTATCAAGAATCAAACTTATTTAAACGTTCCCGCTATTCTCTATTTCCTTGAAAAAGGCGCTCAGCCTACAGGAACTGTTCAGGATATTTTAAAAAAGGCAGAGGTTTTTAAGGAACTTTGCTCTAATCAAATGAAATTAAATTAAATTAAGGAAATAAAAACTAAGGATAGGATAGTGATTTCTATATCATTTTGGATATCTTTTCTATACTATGTTTTTTTATTTCCTTATTTTTTTCTTGCTCTACTTATTTTCATATCTTCGTATCTATTTATCATTGCTTTTATAGAATCTTTTTCTAAGTAAACCTTATTTGGTGGATCCTTACAAATATAGAAAATTCTGACATTACCTGCAGTTTTCATTCGAACTCTAATACCAAGTAAGAAAC
>NW_027491477.1:600000-815000 GCF_021521415.1 Bidens hawaiensis
GCACTCCATTTGATACTCCAGTTTGCGTCAATCACAAATTGGGTACTGATTCTGACAGTGATGAAGACGTGGATCCCACCCAATATCGGGCAATCATAGGTTCCTTAATGTATTTAACTGCATCTAGACCTGATATTATATTTGCAGTTTGTCTTTGTGCTCGCTTTCAGGAAAGCCCAAAGGAATCTCACATGAAGGGAGTGAAGAGGATCTTGCGGTATCTCAAAGGCAAGCCTAAGTTGGGATTGTGGTACACGAAAGGGGGAGAACTGGATTTGGTAGCTTACACAGATTCTGACTATGGAGGTTGCAATCAGAACAGGAAGTCAACAAACGGTAGATGTCAGTTTCTGGGAGGAAGATTGGTGTCGTGGCAGTGCAAGAAGCAGACCTCAGTAGCCATTTCCACCTGCGAAGCAGAGTACATGGCAGCATCGAATTGTTGCTCCCAGGTTCTTTGGATACAACAGCAATTGCGCGATTACGGTCTGAATTTCACTCAAACTCCTATTTGCATTGATAACACTGCGGCAATCTCAGTAACTAACAATCCCGTCAAACACAGCAAAACTAAACATATTGACATTCGTCATCATTTTATACGGGATTGTGCTGAGAAGAAATTAATTGTGCTTGAAAATGTTGATTCGTTGGATAATTTCGCCGATCTCTTTACTAAAGCGTTTGACCGATCCCGTTTTCAAAATCTTGTTGAGCTGAATGGGATGATCAATCCCGAGTAACCTTGTTTTTCGTTTTTATTTAAAAAAAAACCATCACTGTCGCTTAGAATTATGTCGGTTGCTTCAGTTTGAAGGACACATCTTCGGATATGTTTGGTCCTTACTTCTACTAGTAGATTATGAGGATAACCATTAACCAGATGACTGAAAGTGACCGGGGGGGTTTATGATGGGTTTTTTATTCTTTCGCTGAAAAGTAGTCGTTCATACTTAGTTAGAAGGACACATACTCGTATGTGGTCGGTCTAGCTGATCCATTAGATCTTCAGGATAGCCGTTACCTGAAGACTTTGACTTGATTGGGGCGATAGAATTAAAATTTTTTTTTAGGGAGATGATATAATTTTTCAAGTCTTTAACTTCGTAAGAAGTTTCAATACAATGTTTAAAAGAAAATTGATCCAACCCTGGAAAGTGATAGAAAAACTAATTCTGTGTGCTTAACTAGTGAAGTTATTAAGCCTAAAAGACTCTAGAACAGCCATTGTAAGTTATGGTAGCTTTATATGGTGCGTAAAAGTAGAAGTGATATAAACTAAATTTCCTCGATTTGATGTGGAGACGCACTCTGAGTTGTGTATGTCTCCATATACATTTTTCCGAATGATAGGCAGAAAAGTGATTACCCAGTCATACACGAGCCCGTAAATGTTCTGATTCCCGAGAAGATAAATGTCAAGTACCTGCAGTGATCCAGATTCGGGACTTGCAGTTGTCTATATTTTGAAGCTGTATTTGTTTCCTTAAAAAAATGTTGTTAAGCCTTTGGAGCTTATGTTATTTCAAATATCAATCATGAGGCAAGAAAGAGAACGGGAAGAAGACTCTAAAGATCGAGATATACTTACTGTTTAATCAGACACTACGGGTCGAGGTCAACTCGGGGTGACTTGGGGAAAGCCAAATACGCTTTGAGAATAGATAGGAGGCATCACAATCTCTCATGTGATGTCCATCTAAAGTTTGAGCTTAATTGAACCTAATTGTATCACAGAAGCGATGAAAACCATACTAAGTTTTATACCTACTTACAACCTGTTTCTTTATGTCATAATACTGCTGAACATGGATCTAAGTGACAGTCACTTAATTAGTATGATTCCTGTTCGGATCTTTTATAAAACATGCCGGTTCTCGTCAAGACTGAAATTTGATCCCGTTTATTTAATTACTGAAATTTTCATTGCATAGTTTGTTTTAGGGTTTAAAACTTGGTTACTTGGTTCTTTGATCGTAAAGTTTAAATCTTTATCGGAGAATTTTAAAAGACTGTTGCATTTTGATCAAATTATAAGGGACTGTTGTGTAAATAAAATAGGCGAAGTTACTGGTAAAGTTCACAAGCGAAGTTGTTCAGGGGCGAAGTTAGGGGTAAGCGAAGTTATCCTTAACTTCGCCTAAGTATTTTCAAACCTATATAAAGGGTTAATCTTGTCAAACTTTTTAAAGAAAAAAATTTTCAAACAGTCAGCGAACTTATATCTTATTCTAACCCTCGGCGAACTTACACATTGAATCGAACCTCGTTATTATCTGTTTCCAATTCGTGTTAAAGGTGTGTAGGCTTGTTATGACATGTAATTCTTGTCAATGGTGTTAATCAGAAATCTTTTTGGTCCGATTCGTGACTTAGTTCATGCAACCCTTTAAACACCCGATAAACATTCTGTCTCTAATGTGTTCGTAACCCAGTTGGTCTTCTAGATCTTAATAAGAAACATCTTATCATGTTTTCATTCACAAATTCACCAAACAATACCATGATCGGACATCAATAATTCGCCGTTTCATATTCAGGCGAAGTTGGGTTTAGGACAACTTCGCCCTAGGCATAACTTCGCCTGCTTATTTTAATTAATTAATTAGCCTGGTTGTTCTCAGGCGAAGTTAGGGTGAGGCGAAGTTATACTCAACTTCGCCTTATGTTTAACTTCGCCTGCTGCTTATCATATTTAATTTAAAAGTTCTAATTTTTATCAGGCGAAGTTAAAGTTAAGGTGAAGTTGTAATTAACTTCGCCATATGGATAACTTCGCTTGCACATGAGATGTTATCATAACTTCGCTCATCGTAACAGGCGAAGTTATGATCTGCTACGTCGATGTTCTAACTTAGACCGTTTGTTGTGCAGATATGGCTGCTGTGGCAGGAGTTGGTGGTGCTGGTGGTGATGAAGGTGGTGACAACAACCGACAGTTCTTTCCGGGTAACAACATGTACATTACTTTGGATCCGGATGCTAGTGGTGTCGACGACTATCGCGAGATCATCTCCTTCCTCGTTCGCTCACGAATTTTTCAATCCATCACTACAACTCTCCCCATTTCTCTACCGAATATTGAAGATTTCTAGCGAACGGTAGAATATGACTGTAGAGTTGAGCCTCCGGTTATGCGCGCCACAGTGAACAATCAGGAGGTGCAGTTCTCAGCAGATCAGATCAGAGTCGCCTTGCAGTTCGGGACTGAAACTAGAGATGATCCTACAGATTATTCAGCTCCATTCAGAGATGGTGCATTTTTACGTATGGGCTATTCGGGTCCTTTGGGTGACACTCAAAGGCGAAAGGGATTCTTGCTGGATCAGTGGCGTTTTCTGATGCACGTGATGATTGTGTGCATGTCGGGTCGTAAAGCTAGTACTGACGGTATGGGGGCAACGATGCAGTCTGCTATGACAGCCCTGACTTACAACAAGCCCTACAGCTTCAGTCAGATGGTGTTTTATGAAATCGATCGTCAGAGACGCGCGGTCGCTCGTGAAAGATTTTTAATGTACCCCAGATTCTTACAGATGATTTTGAATCATGTAGCACCTACGCTACCTCAACGACGTCCCATCCGTTATGTTGAGAGTGTAAGTAAGAGGATCTTTGCGCAATGTAGGTCGTCAAGCGCACGTAGCAAACCAAAGCTTCGTCCGCGGCACACTCCATTGTTTGGTTATTTGGTGAACCCTGCCTATATTGCTCCTCTTGGAGATGAATTTCGGGACCCGGCATCGCAACAAGCTGATGTTCCTCAACCACCACCTGTGGTTCAGCAAGCATTGCCTGCTGATCCTGTTGCAGCTCCGGAGGAACAGGTAGATCTTGAAGCTGCTTTTGGTGGCCAAGGCTTCTTTGATATGGAGCAAATTGATCCAGCTGCAGAGGTTCAAGCCCCAGAAGCTGAGGCTTCTGGTGTGAATGTTTTGATGGTAGCTACGTCTGTAGCAGATTCTGAGAGAACCGATTCTGACTCCTCCACTGATGATATTGCTGAAGCACAACAGATTCTGGTCAGACAAGAAAGAATACATGGCAAGAGAAAGAGAGACTCGGATGACAGTGAATCTGACTATGAGGAGGAGTTAGACAAGTTGATACGAAGATCGAGGAAAGTCAGAGCTGGTGAGAGGTCAGGAGTTGGTGAAAGCTCAAGGGTGGTTCGTTTCTCTCCACCCTCGTTATCTGGTATGACCATGGTTCCTGCTTCTGTGACTGTGACTGTACCGATCACCTCCAGTGTTCCAGTGGTGACAACGTCATCATCATTTGGTATTCCACCAAACACGTTTCAGTTTTCGACTCCGAAGATTGTTTCCTTGCCACCTCCTACTGTTACTCCATCGGAGGTGGTTGCAAGATTTGTTGAGTCAACATTGGTTGCAACTGCGGGGTTATCTGTCACAATACCACCCGCGGTTACTATTCGGCCTGCTTCTGGTATTCCAGTCAGTTTGGGAATACCTCCACCTTATGCTCAAGACGTTTCTCACATGCACTTTGATTTTGATGCTACCTTGTCTGATTCTGAAAGGATAGCGGCTCTTGAAAGGGTGGTTGCTGAACAGTAGAGAATAAATCTAATCCAGACACAAGCTATCCAGCGCCTTGTAGCAGAAAATCAGATCCAATCGTCCCTCCTTGTTGAACACGGTAAACTTTTTGATGCTCTAAAGCAGTTCTTAGCATCTCAGGGGGAGACGAGCTGCAAGGGCGACGAGTTGAGAACAAAGAAGAGTCATGATAGAGACGATGATCCCAATGCATCGAAAGGTGCAGGTGGTGAGTTGCCAAGAACTGAACAAACTCTTGGGACTTCCACATCTCAGGGGGAGTCAACTGGTACAGCAGGTGGATCAGCCGGTGAAGATGTTGTGGTTGTGGATGATGAGGAAACGTTGGGTGATGATGATGTGGGTGATGACGATGTATTACCTGTTGAAGAGATTGAAAAGATAGGTGAACAGATTGTGATCGATAGTGAGATTGAAGAGGGTGAGATTGTGGATGACAGTGTAGAACATGATATTCCAGGCGTTGACAAAGTAAATGTGAGTCAAGATATGGATGTGACGGATGAGTCTGAGTGGGAAGAGCAGCCGAGATGGAAAGAAGGCTACGCTCAGTGGTTTGTAAAGACAAAAAGGCCAGCGGTTCCAACCATGTTCAAGAAAAGTTACAATATCAAAGGGTATGCTGATTCGAAGAAGGGTATTATATGCTGGTTGTATGATGAGCAGTTGAGGTTATTTGTGATTAAACGCTTTGATGGGATTCAGTACTTTAAACGGATGTTGAGATCTCTGAATACCTTTCTTGAGTGTGAGGTGAAGGATTTGGCTAAATTAGGGTTGATTAATAGAAGTGATGATAATATGGCCAGAATTATTGGGAAGATTGTGTGGAAAGAATGTGTGAAAGAGAAAAAGTTTGAGTTGTTAAAACCACAGAAAGGGAAGCTAGTTGAAGATAAGGAAAGAGGAATGAGAGCTGAAGGAAAACCTTGGATGGTGATAAAATATAAGCCGGTTCGGTGTTTGAAAGAAGTGCCGATGAAGAAAATGCCCAAGAATGTTTTAAAGAGTCTAAAGTGGTGGTATGTTGATAGCCAAATAGCTGAAGCGGTTACCAAGTAAATTTGTCTCAAGCTGACTTGCAGGTGCTAAATGATAAGAAGATATTCTATATTCCTGCATGGAAAGATGAAGCCAAGAAGTACCAGAGGGTGGTCTCTGTTTGTGTCAGACAGGGCGTTCATGCTTGAAGACGGGTGACACAAGATTTCTGGGATTACAAGACACGTGAATGAAGATAGAAATATGAAGCTACTGCCAAGGGGGAGTCTGTTGGTACATAATGTCAGTAGTTCAGTATTTAGTGTTTGAGGATTATATAACCTCAGCTTCGGCTTGTTTTGAAATAGGGTTTTTTGGGCAGAACGTGTAAGTGATATTGAGATCACGTGTTGAAGTGTTGCAATACAAACGTGTTTATTAGTATTGTAACGTGTATCGTCTCAACGTTTTATATATCTTACGCTCGTATCGTATTACGTGGGG
This sequence comes from Bidens hawaiensis, assembly GCF_021521415.1. Classification (NCBI taxonomy): domain Eukaryota; kingdom Viridiplantae; phylum Streptophyta; class Magnoliopsida; order Asterales; family Asteraceae; genus Bidens; species Bidens hawaiensis. The sequence goes on from NW_027491477.1 coordinate 606,069, forward strand.
ATTCCGCACCCTCGTGTTACGAGATACTCCTGTGTAGATCCGGCTGGGAACCTACATATTGGAAAAACCCGGTTCCAGGTATGGAACCGGTTAGGGTTTTCGGGTATTACCGGTTACAAATCGGGTCCGGTTCGGGTTCGGATTTTAGTGCCAAAGTGCATACCCTATCCGTACCCTACGGGTAGGGTAGGGTACGGGTTAGGGTATTAAAACCCGAGTATTAAAAAAACTGGTTTCGGGTTTATTTTTTTAGGTTCGGTTCCGGGTTCGGGTTTTTTTTCACCTTTAGGTGAGGGATCAATCTTTGAATTGACGAACCGGTTAAAGAAAATATTTTCAATTTAAATAAGTATAGTTTGTTGGATGACACAGGAGGTTTTAGATTATTCACATGACGATCGTGGCACTTTGGATAAGAAAAAAAACATATAGCACAAATTTTTTTTATTCAAACGTGGATCCAACAAGTCTATTAAGTGAAGCTAATGAGGTGGAATTCGAAGAAAATGAGAAAAATTTACGAAAAGGACTAGGTTTTGGTTTTTCGGATTATTTATTTTTTTGTGTTTTGATAGATTGGGCTTTATTGGGTAGGCCTTGTATGTTTGGCTTTCTTTGAGCTTTGTTCATTTATGTTGGTGGTCCTTAGTCTATGGAATAAATAAGCAAGTGATAAGAGAGATGATTGTGATTCAGAGAATCCATAATTACATTGCACATCTATGAACAATCTACACATATCAAACCAATGATCTTAGCATTGATCCACAATACATCAAATTTGGCAAGAGATGCTATTATCTAAAACCATAATAAACCCATGTCAAGAATTTATCAATGTCTTCGTTCTTCATTTTCGTACATGTCTTCCAAAACTAAATACTGAAGTGAAATCGAATACTTCGCAACCTTTGTTCTCGCCATATCCAGACCACTAGTGCTAATAATAAACGACCCGATTTCATCACCTTCCAACCATAAACATATTGCAAAGTTAAACATGAAAGCATGAATCATAAAATGCTACAAAATGAACATTAAAATGTTGAATTTGAAACTATGAATTATAAATGTACAGACCTTTGATGGTGTAAATACAGTTGACCCATCTGTTGTAAATGTGAAGAAATTTAGGGGTGTCACCAAGGTGTGTATCGGAGAACAAAAGCATACAAGTCCCTCGAGTTTCACTGTGATCATAATATGTGACAAATCAGTTATACAAAAAAAAACACACACACACACACAATCAGCTTTCCGGTAGAGGTGGTGATTTGGACAAGATTGCTTTATGAAAAAACTTATAATTAGTCTTTCCAAAACCTATATGATCTCTTTTAAAACGACCCGTTTTGCCCTTGACTCGTTTGGCTCGGAACCATACCGACCCAAAGCTACCCGACCCAACTCCATTTGGGCTAAAATCATTATGCTTATAGTCGATAATGACCCGAACCTGTTTTGACCTGAACCCGTATTGACTAGTGATCCAAACCTACCTAACCCGCCCAATTTGCCAATTACCATAATTATATTTGTAATCCAATTCAATACGCTTTTTATTTATTTATAGAAAAAAGAAAATGGCAAGCTTATGGATGAAAAGTCATCAGGGTCAACCCGTAGATAAGGTTTTGACCAACCCAAACATCATGACTTGCCCTTTTTGTCACGTCTACTTTGTAATAACAAACATAATTCAGACTCAAATCACTTAAGAATGAATCAATCTGGGTTATGTTAATCTCCATGGAATATTTAATTTAAAACAAAGCGGGTCAAATGGGCTAAAAGTCACTTAAAAGGATATTTGTAATCCATTCAATCTCCTGAATTGTGTTATTCAAAGACTAATATTATTACTATAAAAATATATAGAAAAACAAGTAAAAATGTTTGTCGGAAACATCCAGGTCAACTGTGCCCATGTTGACCCGTAAAAAACGTTTTAACCATAAACCAACCCACCCAACACGTCCATTTTGTCACAATAACAAAAATAACTCATTTACTTACTTAGCATGACTAATTGCATTTCGACACAAAGCTAAAGTTCTAACTATCGCCAGCTCTCTTCCACGTGGACTATTGTACCTCTGTTGGCAATTCCTTCAATAAATATGCAAAACAAAATTATCAAACCAAAGCCAAAATTAAGGTTCTTAATTCAAAGTTGGGGCTTTTATACCTTTCATTGAAAAATTCTCCAAAATCATCAATTATAACCAACCCTGGAAAGTTATCATACATGTGAAATGCAGCAAAAAACTTGTTAATCCCTTCTTCATCCTCCACATACCTAGAAAAATCAAGCAAACTACTAGTTACTGGGAGAAATCTATTATTTATTGAATTGTAGAAGATGACAAACTTTAATGCATATTATGCAACCAATTAATATTAAATAATTGGTTCTTTTTTATAAGTAACAATTCTTTTAACCCATTTAATTTTTTGGTTCTTTTAATTTTCTCAAACAACCTGCATTCGTTATATTTTTATTAAAAAAAAACAATAAATTCGCGATTTTAGGTAATTTTATTTTTCTCTAACAACTTGCACTCGTTAATTTTTTTTATAAAAAAACAAAAAACGAAAAAAAAATACGCAATTGTAGTTAATGTTATATTTTTCTCAACGTTGCTGTATAAAATTATTTAATTAAAAACAGAGTTGTATTCGAAACAAAACATTTTTTTAATTCATAAAGTATGTTGAGTGCCATTTAGGGGTGTAAACAAGTAAAGCCGCTCATGAGTTACTCGAGATCAGCTCGATATAAACCTGAATCAGGCTTCTCTTGAGCTTTTATTGACACTCATTTAATAAGCAATCTCGAGCCTGAGCTACGCATATCAAGCTCAAGCCGGCTTGCGAATCAAGCTTTTTATTTATATAACTTTTATTAAATATACTTAAACAATAACGTATATGTTATATAAAAAAAATTACCTCTCTCATCTCCTAAAAATATGGGCACCTCCATTTATCTCTCAAATCACAAATCCGGTTGAAAATGCGTTACATTATTCACGTTTCCAGTTTCTTTGATTTCTTTTAATTCACGTATACCCGATAGCTTTCAACTTATTTACATAATTATTTAGTTCACTCCTATTAGCCAATTACATGGGGGTGTCTTGATCGAATAAATTTGGGCTCAATGATAGAACATTCAAGATTCAATATAATTACACACATGTAAATAGTTTATTATTCACACATTGTGTTGAACACATATGTACAAGCATATATAAAACAAAGTTATATACTACAAATTACATATATTGAAAATTTACATATATGCATTTTTCTTGATGTTAAAAGAATTTCATTTTTCAAATCTACAGAATTAAAAGAATTGCATATATGCATTTTACTAGATGTTAAAGAATTTTGTTTTGATGAATTTCTAATGAAAATCATATAGAATGTAACAAAACAATTTTAGTTGTTTGTTTCAAAATAGCACACATGAAGATTAAATTTAAAAAAAAAATCAGCAATCATATTAACTAGATTCCTTTAAAAAAATCATATTAAATAAATTTACGAATAAAAAAGTAAAGGGTTTTGAAACAAGAACTGCGGATTGGATTTTAATAATCCCAACTTTGAAAATAGTTGTCACCGGTCCAACTTTCACACTATATGTTTTCAAATGAACTCCGTTAAATAAAAACCTAACGACGTTAAGTTTTTTCCAAAATTCAAACCGATAGTTTAGGGTTTTTGATCGGAATGAGGATACGAGCCGATTGATGTAAAACCTACTTCCAAATGGTGGTCCAAACGACTAAAGGATGCTTCAATTCCGGTGTTTAAACTTTTAACTAACAAAAATCAAGTTGTTTGAAGCGCCATTTCGAGTTAAGCTTTACATCAATCGACTCGTATTCTCATTCCGATCAAAAGCAAAGAGAAGAGAAGAGAAGAGAAAAGGGGGGCATACTTAATTTGGATTCGATCAAACGCATTATCTGATGCATCAACGCCCTGTGAATGAAATTCAAACAACACTGAGTAATTAAGAATAAAACTAGTAAACTAATTGTAACACCAGTGAAAGAATGAGTGACCTTAGAGAGAAAGGGGGGATTTGCGTGTAATTTGCGACGGCTGCAAATGAAAACGGCAGAGGAATTGTTGTTAAGAGCGAATTGGAAGAGTAGCGATGTCTTCCCACTGCAACAAACAATATTATTATTATTATTATTAATGGGTTAGATATAGGGTTTGTGAATATAAAAGAGGAGGGTGAGTACGAACGAGGATGTGGGGCCGGAGAGGAGGATGATTGAATCGTTGAATGGGTTTGGAGAGTTGACGCTGGAGAAGAAGAATCGAGATACCATTATCCCAAATCCTTCCTTCCTTCCTTCCTTCCTTCCTTCCTGCATTTCTTAGCTTTAATATTTTCAAGATTACACTTCATTTAATGAGAGAGTGAGAAGAAAGATAATTAAAAGACAAAAATAGGAAATAAAATATGTAATGAAAATGAAAGAAAAGAAAATTAAAGTTCCTGAGTTTGAAAGAAAGTTATAATCGTAGTTTATAATTATACCCTTTGAGTGAAATTATAACAAAAAAATACATGTTATAATTACATGCATACCATTTCCAACCATGACCCATGAACTCAAAAGTGGTCAAATTACTTTTGTATCTAAACATAAATATTTATTAAAGAGCCGAGCTAGAGCATAAAAATTTACTCATGAGCCGAGCTCGAGCTTTGAAGATAGAGATCGAAATGAGTCGAGCTCGAGCTCCGTGTAAGTTAAACGATCCAAGCTCGAGCCTGGTCGAGATCGGGCTCAGCTTACCTCGTTTGCACCCCTACCCTTGACCTCTTTAGCAAAACTCAAAAGTGCCTAAACTACTCACTTGAATACATGAAATAACTCAGTTATACATGAAAGAAAGTTACACTCAAAACACTAATATTACAGGTTATAGCTTATTTGATCTTGGCGCGATAGGGGCTGCAGCATAGTCAGTGCAGAAAATGGGGAACCATAACTTCAATGGATGAAAGTGTGTGACGTATGAATAAACAACAGCATATATATAATTTAATGAACCAGTAATGATATTTACTATTATTCAACTATCACGCTACTTTTATTAACCTATCACAGTAGCATATATATTATTTATAACTCATGAATGATAGTAATTCATGACAACATTGTACCAAATATCAAACATATACCCTAATGCAGTTAATCGATTCGGTAAATGAATGTAATTTTGTTATACGGGCTACCCGGAATAACCCGACAAAGTTAAAAATTGAACAAGTGTAAATGTGTAATTTCCCTTGACATCACAGTTGACTAAATCCTAGTCAAACTGCCAAACCACAATTTAAATTGGTAAAAATATCAATTTTATGCAGCAATATTCGTAAAAATCACTTATAAAAGTGATATTCAAACGCAACAAAAATGGTAAAAAAAAATGATCAGCCGACTACGTCTTAGTCAAACAGCATAAACTCTGTGCACGAAAATGAACACAAATATAAACGTTGATGCATAAATTCTAATTATACACCTAGTTGCAAATCAAATTGAGGTCAGAGAATTAAATACGCATCTATTAGTAACAAACCATAAAGCAATTAAAGCTACATAAATGCACCTGTGAATCATCATACCTGTAGCATATAATAATAGGTAATAGTAGCTGAAACCACAAATTCATCAAAAAAATAAATAGCTAGCTCTTTTTCTATAAATCGAGCTTGACTCGTGTGTTGTTTTTTTCAAGATCAACAATGAAATAGTCACTGAAACAACATATATACACCTGTTATTTAGCATCCAAACAGACCCGAAATTTAAGGATAAAAAAAAAGCACGCCCGAGTTTGATTGACTGGTAAACATAGTTGCAAAAACAACATAAACAATCCCAAGACAATAAAATACCCAACAAAGAAATTAAAGTCATAAATGTACCAAGTTACTAAAAAAGAAAAAAAAACTCTGACTAGATAAATGCATTATAAACTCGCTTAGTTACCGGAATCCATCATATCTCTTAGTAAATCCAACCGCATCTGAGGAGGACAACTAAATAATGTCCTTCCGTCTGCTTGGTTGGCCGCAAAGTACCTTAAAGCTCTTTGCATTTCATGGGATTCCAAACCCATCGGCTCCAATGCATTGCAAATTATTTCACCCGTGTACTCTTGATGATAAACTCTTTCAAGTATTTTATTTCCTTCTAAAATAGCATTAGCCACACTGTGAACATTACACATAATCAGAGAGGCTAAATCTTCATTTTCTTGTTCAGCTTTCCTTTTTCTACTCTTACATTTCTTTGCACTTGAAGACTGCTCAGGTACCACTTGAATGTCATCATCAATACTGAATTGGGTTTCCAGTATTACATCATTCGCAGCACATAAAGAGTCCAATTCTAGAACTGTTTCTAAGTTAATGATGCCATTCTTCTGGAAGCGAGCATTTTTCTCTTTAGCAGTTTCAGCTTGTGCACCTGATGCCCGGTCCTTTGCAAAAAGTTCAATCATTTCATTAAAGTTTGAGACTTTCTTCGTCTTCAATGCTTCAGCTTCAGGCTTCGACTATTAACAAAAACAAAATAATTAGTTTTATAATCGATCATCTAAATATTCATGTTTATAATTAAAGAAGGGGTGGGTTTTTTTTAACCGCACCCGAACACCGAACCCGACCCCAGGTGAACCAAGACCCATTATAACCAAACCCAAATATAACCAACCTTAAAGAACGATAAGCCCGAACCTGAATAACCCACCCGAAAACCCGAAGAACACCTTTAATAAATATTCATGTTTATAATTAAAGAAGGGGTGGGTTTTTTTAACCGCACCAGAACACCGAACCCGACCCCATGTGAACCAAGACCCAATATAACCAAACCCAAATATAACCAACCTTAAAGAACGATAAGCCCGAACCTGAATAACCCACCCGAAAACCCGAAGGACCCCCTTAAATTAAAGCTTACCTCTATTAACTTTTTACACACTTCATCCTCTTCTTCAATTAATTGAGTAATAGAATTTCATGAGAACCCACTCAATGACGTTCCACGAAACAAATCTTACCATTGAGAAAAATGTTCTTTCAGTGTTTTTAATCGGCTTTTCAAATGTTTTTTGGAGACCTTCATTTGGAACTTTATGCTTAGCTCCTCAACTATATTGTCGTACGCGGTTGAGGCCAAAGTTCCATTAACCCTATTGCCGTTATCCTTTTGCGTTATCATAGCTTGTATGAATGTGTTATCCATATTTTCTGTCCACTTTAGTGTTTCCTTCTTTACGGTTGCTTCGTGTTTGCTCATTATAGTTTTCTACATGGCAACATAAATAAAATTCGACTATTTAAATATATAAATAGTTGCTTATGCTAAATAGAATTACTATATGCACACACAAGTAATAAAAAAAGAATCAAATAAGCAATTAATTAAAACCATAATTACTTAACAGTCAATAAAAAATCTATATGAAACAATAAAATATACTATTCTAAAACTACTTTGACATATCTATTTCATCATTTGGATACATCATATAGTTGGGCCACATGTTTGTTGCAATTGAGTTCTGTTGTTCATATTTGGCACTTCCCTCACATATGTCTCTTGTATTTCGACGTTCTTCCTCTTGCGGTCCATCTAACACCTCTTGTATGACATCATCTTCAAGATCTTTGTCACGGTCTTCCTCAAGTAAAAAGTTGTGTAAAATACAACATGCCAAAAAGATGTCAGATTGTGTTTCGCAAGAGTAAAATGGTTTGGTTATACTTCTAATGATAGGGAACCTCTTTTTCAGGACACCAAATGCTCTTTCAATTGCGTTGTGTAATGATGCATCACGAAGGTTAAAAAACTCCTTTGCATTCTGAGGAGCACGAGTGGAGTACTCTTTCAAATGATACCTAACACCTCTATATGGTGTCATTAGGATACTCGTATGTGGTAAACCCGCGTCTATTAGACAATATCTACCTATAAACATGTTGTAATTAGTATTATAATATATATTTACACAATTAATTAAACTTGGTTTAAAAAAATACCTGTTGGAATAACTAGTTTATCTTCTCTAAGAAATGTGTTTTTTATAATGCTAGAGTCGGATGTTGTACCCTCCCATCCGGTTAGTACATAAGTAAACTTTAAGTCGAATGTACAAGCAGCTAGTACATTTATCGTAGGGTATCCCTTACGACCACGATATCTAGGGGCATCTCTATTAGGTACTTTGACACGTGCATGTGTTCCGTCAATTGCACCGATACAATCCTTAAAAAAAGGATAAAATTTCCTCTTTTCTTGATTTTCTGTCGGGACAATATCACCTTTAGGTTGTTGTATATAACGATCTTCTAGTGATATAATCGCTTGCAAAACTCTATGGAGGCACCGACTAGTTTTTGATACAAAACGACGGTATAACCAAGAGGTAAATCGATTTCTCAAATCGTTACCTACAATATTAGGCAGAAACTAACAATGTGATTCAATATAAACGATGTACAAACACAAATAAACACACGATGGACTTTAAAACACACGTTATTAACATCGGGTGATTAATCCCTTAACGAGGATTACAAGGTGATAAGAATACGAAACAATGTAACCCTACTCACCACACCAACCTCTTGAATGATCGACACCTCTAATGACCTAATACAATCTATATATAGTCCAACATAATACAACCCAAGCCCAATACATAAGCCCACTGAAAACAAGTGGTTTCGGTGTTACATACTCACCACACCCAAGCCCAAAGATCAAGTATAAACCAAATAATAAGCCTGGCCCAATAGTTCATGTACCACCATTACTCTTTGTATTCCCAATTCAAACCATAAAAATAAATGAATAGATACAAATATAGAAAACTAATTGAAAATTGACTATTCGTGCATCACCATGACTTTTCGAATTTTCAATTTTAAATCATAATAGTAAATGAATATATAAATATAATAATTGAACTGAAACTCGACAATTCATGTATCACTATGACTTTTCGAATTTTGAATTTTAAATCCTAATATAAATGAATATAGAACTAAAATAATCACACTGAAACTCGAAAATTCTCGTATTACACCACAAAAGTCAAAATGCGTAATTAAATCAAACAAAAAGATGGGTATCGTGTACCACCAAGACTAGGCATACTTTTAGTTAAAACACATGGTAAAACATTAAGGGTCGGAGTCACATGTCGCACGAACTACCATGACTTGTATGGCATCCTTAGGAGTGCAGCCATATTCATTTTCACAAAGAGGAAGTGGTCACGTGAAAGCTTTAACGTTGTGATTCATATGGCGTTGCATTGGTATGTTTTGGCCTAATAAGTTTCATACCCTTTCCGAACTCTCCAGGTAGGCAACCGGGTCCCGCTTCTGATTGGAATTTGTGTGCATTGCTTATCCTTAGGTTTCAATAACCTTGGTGTCAATAGTTGAAAAGAAGCACGGTCCCCTTCCAGTTACTACACACCCACCAAGTAGAATCATCTTTAAGAAGAAGAAATATCATAAAACCAAAATAAGATTGATTGTTGAAAAATGTTTGAAAATCTTTGTTTTAGGTATGAGCCTTGGACTTGTGTGTGACGTTTATGTACATGAGGCAAAGTATAACAGCATTTGTGTACATGAGGCATGAACAAATCAATAATAACCAAGTAATGTGCATTGAACTAACAAGTGGGGCCCACATTACGTCTAATGTCCTATCTTATAGTCACGGCCCTGATACCAATCTGTAACCCCCCGGCTTAAACGGAAACGCCCGAGTGTAACGTACAGATTATTCAAAACACATGTGACACTATTACGTGGCAATACTATCATTAATTCATTTAAAGCATTCAAGTACACAAGTTTGAAACATAAAGAAATACATAACATATAAAACATCTCAATATTTATTTTAAGATACCCTAAGTCTAGTGTCTTCGTCACGACATCATCCTCTAATAAAGGTACATGTATCATATATATAAATTAATGGTCAAACATATAAATAGTTTATGTACATAGAAATATACATCTTTAAAATGCGCATACTATCTCGTTAGTGCCAAATATGCTCACTTAAGGTTTAAGGAGCTATCTATCATATATTGCTATGGCAAGTTTATCACATGTCCAAATATTAATTATCAATGTTAAAATGGAGTGGATTCTTGATCTTAGATGGTAACCTTCGCACAATTGAACAACTCGTTTAGAATCTCTTGTCTTGGTCACCTATATATATATATTATATATAAGTATTTATATTTAATAAAAAAGTTCAAAAATTAACCCCAAAATGATTAAAACCTCTTATTGAAGTAAAACAACGATTTATTATTAGAAACATTTGTGTCCACGGATCGATACTTGGTTCTTACCAATACTATTCTATATATACGATAGGTACACTTGCCTATTTTGTGTGTGTTTAGTCTTTGTAAAATCACTTTTATAAATTTAAAATATGATCTTGTGCAAGAACAAATCATTCCATCCTTTTATATTTTACTACTACACGCGCACACGCATCAAGTTTTTGGCGCCGTTGCCGGGGACACGGTACGTTTCTAAGAACGATCCAAGTTTTAATTTAATCATTGTCTATAATTGTACAAATTTTTAACTTCTATTTTATTTTGTTTTACCTTTAGTTTTTTACTAAATATTTAATTTTACGGCTAGCCTACTTTTTAACCTTTATTTGCCTTACTTTACTTTAGCTTAACTAATTTAGACTTTAGTTAAAATAACTTAGCTTAACTCATAGTTTAATTTAGAGTAACTTTAGCTAACTTTTACTTTAGTGTTTAATTTTGATTTAGTCCCATGTATGTCCTCTACTTTTGAGCCCGAGCTTGTTTCTCCACTTTCTGAACCAGAACGACTCTTTCGTCGACAAACTCGTAAACAAACTACAGAAATCGCTGAAGCAATCAAAGACGAATCAGTAGACGCCACTACATCAGGAGAAAATCAAACTGAAGAAATGATGGCGGCCCAGAACAATGAGCCGAACATGAGCCAGTACGCCAAGCCATCTCTCGAAGGCTACGGCAATGGCGTGGCTCCACCCGAAATTACCGAAAATTTTGAAATCAAATCAAGCACCATTCATATGGTGGAAAATTCAGTTCAATTTCATGGTCTCCTCGACGAAGACCCTCTTTCTCACATATCGCGATTCTTACGAATTTCCGGAACTTTTAAAATCCAAAACTGTTCAGAAGATCAAATCAAGCTTAAACTCTTTCCTTTCTCTCTGAGGGGCCAAGTCCTAGAATGGATAGAATCTCTTTCTTCTGGTTCCGTTACCACTTGGAACCAGATGGTTGAACAGTTTCTCCTCAAATATTTTCCGCCCAATAAAACTGCCAAATACCGAGCCAGCATTACTAGATTCCGGACCGATGATGATGAATCGTTACACGCAGCATGGGAAAGATGCAAAAATCTTCTAAGAAAATGCCCACACCATGGACTGAGCGTACGGTTACAAGTTCAAACTTTCTTTGACACACAATCCAGTCAAAACAAACAGGCCATCGACCAGATCGCTGGTGGAGACCTGGGATCCAAATCACCTAACGAAGCATTTGAAGTCCTAGAGAAGGCCGCAAAAAAAAGTTTCGCTTACAACCCACCAAGATCTACACCTACCCATAAAGGAATACACCACGTTGATTCTAACACTCTTGTCACAGCACAGCTTGAAGCCCTTTCTAAAAAATTCGAGCTATCAAAAACCAGACTCACCTATGACACTTGTGGAGGAAATCATAAGACAAGTGACTGTAAACAAGTCATTATGGACATGGAAGAAGTCGATTTCATCGCTCGACAGAACAACGCTTTCAGCAATAACTACAATCCAGGATGGAGAAACCACCCGAATTTCAGCTGGAAAGGCGGAGGTAACACTTAACATTTACCCGGATTCGAAAAAAGACCAATGAATCAACCCTTCCAGCCTAAACCTCAATTTCAAGATCAAAGTTATAGTAGCCATCAAAACCCAAGCTACTCTATAATCGAAGAAATGTTAATCCAACTAATGACCAAAACAAATGAAGCAGAAAAGAAAGCCGACTCAAGAGTTGTTGATATCAGCGGAGTATTATTAAAACATGAAGCCGATCTCAAAAGTCAACAAGCATCACTTCAGAACCTAGAAACCCAAATCGGACAAATTGCCCGAAAATTATCCGAAAGACCACCTGGCACTCTTCCAAGCAACACAATCACCAACTCGAACGCAACAGTTAACGCTGTTACACTCAAGAGCGGTACAACCACTGTTGTCTCACCAGTTATGGAGAAAAAGTCTCCTGACGAAACGTAGGAAAGGCTGACCCCAACAAGCACAGTACAGTCTAAGGAGCCAGTCTGAACCTATGTTCCGCCTATTCCGTACCCTATAAGACTGAAGCAGGAACGATTGGAAACCTAGTATGGGAAGTTTCTAGAACTCTTTAAACAACTCCATATCAACATCCCTTTTGTCGAGGCTATTTCTCAGATGCCAAAATATGCCAAGTTTCTCAAAGAAGTGTTGACAAACAAAAGGAAGCTGGAGGAGCTCTCGCATTTCCCCCTAAGTGAAGAATGTTCAGCTGTCCTCCAAAGCAAGCTACCGACAAAGATGACCGATCCAGGGAGCTTTACTATCCCTTGTCTCATAGGAAATTTATCCGTTAGCAATGCCCTGGCTGACCTAGGAGCTAGTATTAAATTAATGCCCTATGCGGTTTTTGCAAAACTAGGGATAGGAGAACCAAAGCCCACCCGCATGAGCATTCAGTTAGCTGACCGATCCATTAAATATCCTCGGGGTATTGTTGAAAACATGCTTGTCAAAATTGACAAGTTTGTTTTCCCAGTAGATTTTGTGATTCTAGACATGGAGGAAGACAAAAGCGTACCTCTAATTTTAGGAAGACCTTTTTTAGCCACCGCAAAGGCTATCATTGATGTTTGCACCGGTAAACTCACTCTCAGGGTCAATGACGAGGCAATCTATGCAATATCCGTAACAGCACGATGACACCTTATATTGTGTTGACATCATAGACTCCATCGTAAGTTGCTATATGCGAGATTCTTCCATCAACACTCCCTCAGAAACACAAGTCTTAGACAAAACACTCAACAAACCCATTTTAGAGAACGAAAATCTCAACAATAACTACCACGAAGAATCAGAAATGATATACGAAATCAGTGAAAACAATGAAAAATCAAAAAAATCAATCGAAGAACCACCAGCCTTAGAATTAAAAGAACTACCAAAACATCTCGAATACGCCTTTCTAGAAAAAGATTCTCAACTTCCAGTAATTATTTCATCTCACCTTTCTAAAGAAGAGAAATACGAGCTTCTTAAGGTTCTTAAAAACCATAAGAAGGCCATCGCATGGAAGATCATGGATATCAAGGGCATCAGTCCTTCTTTCTGTACTCACAAAATCCTCATGGAGGAGGAATATAAACCCGTGGTCCAACATCAAAGACGTCTCAACCCTAACATGCAAGATGTGGTGAAGAAGGAAGTAATCAAACTGCTTGATGCCGGATTAATCTACTCGATCTCGGATTCACCTTGGGTTAGTCCCGTTCAAGTAGTACCCAAGAATGGAGGAATGACGGTTGTAATGAACGGAAAGGACGAACTAATACCAATGAGAACCATCACAGGCTGGCGAGTTTGCATTGACTACCGAAAGCTTAATGATGCCACAAGAAAAGATCATTTTCCACTACCTTTCATAGGCCAAATGCTCGAACGATTATCTGGAAAAATGTTCTACTGTTTTCTTGATGGATTTTCCGGATACTTTCAGATTCCCATTGCTCCTGAAGATCAGGAGAAAACCACTTTTACATGTCCATACGGAACCTTCGCCTACCAAAGAATGCCATTTAGACCATGTAATGCTCCAGCCACCTTCCAGCGTTGCATGGTGGCCATCTTTCATGAAATGATCGAAAACTCTATGGAAGTCTTCATGGACGACTTCTCAGTCTTTGGAGACTCCTTCGATCACTGTCTGAATAACCTAGACAAAATGTTGGCTAGGTGTGAAGAAGTAAACTTAGTACTCAACTGGGAAAAATGCCATTTTATGGTCAAAGAAGGCATTGTTTTAGGTCACAAGATATCCCAAGTAGGACTAGATGTTGATAGGGCCAAAATAGAAACCATATCCAAACTTCCGCCGCCAACTTCAGTCAAAGCCATAGTTTTCTAGGACACGAAGGTTTCTACCGCCAATTCATAAAAGACTTCTCAAAAATCTCAAGACCTATGACCAAACTTCTGGAAAAAGACGCACCATTCGTCTTTTCTGAAGAATGTGTTGAATCATTCAATACATTAAAAAACAAACTTGTCAACGCACCAATCATGACCACACCCGATTGGACCCTTCCATTCGAAATCATGTGCGATGCAAGTGACTTTGTAGTTGGAGACGTACTCGGACAACGCAAAGAAAAGCACTTTCACCCAATTTACTATGCTAATAAAACTCTTAACGATGCACAGGAGAATTACACCACAACAGAAAAAGAGTTACTAGCAGTAGTATTTGCCTTTGAAAAATTTAGATCATACCTAGTTCTTTCCAAAACCATAGTTTACACCGATCATGCCGCAATACGTTACCTATTCAACAAACAAGATGCTAAACCCAGACTCATCCGATGGATCCTACTACTCCAAGAATTTGACATCTAGGTTAAGGACAAGAAGGGAGCAGAAAATGTAGCCGCAGACCATCTTTCACGTTTAGAATGTCCAACTCCCAAAGAACTTCACGAAGAAATTATCAATGATAATTTTTCACATGAAATCCTCATGCGCATTCAAGGAGTAATAGAAGAAAAAGACGAAAGTCCTTGGTATGCCGACTTCGAAAACTACTTAGCTTGTGGGATCCTTAGAAAAGAGCTTAGCCACCAACAGCGGAGGAAATTCTTCTCCGATCTTAAGTTTTACTTCTGGGAAGATCCATACGTATTTAGAATAGGTGCGGATCAAGTCATTCGTAGGTGCGTAGCATGCAAGGAGGCCTTAGACATTCTCAAACACCGCCATGAAGGACCAACAGGTGGACACCATGGTACCGCCACCACGGTCAGGAAAGTGTTTGATGCAGGATTTTTCTGGCCCACTATATACGAGGATACACATACTTTGATCCAAGCATGCGATGCTTGTCAAAGAGCCGGGAACATCTCATCAAAAAATGAGATGGCTCAAAAGGGCATTCAAATTTGTGAAATCTTTGATGTATGGGGAATAGATTTCATTGGGCCATTTCCTAACTCATTCGGAAATAAATACATCGTTGTAGCAGTCGACTACGTATCTAAATGGGTAGAAGCACAAGCTCTTCCCACCAACGATGCTTGAGTAGTTGTACGATTTCTAAAAAAGTTATTTTCAAGATTCTGTACTCCGAAAGCCCTAATCAGTGACAGAGGTACCTGCTTCTGTAACACCCTGATGGACAAGGTCTTAGCACGGTATGGGGTTCATCATCGATTTGCAACACCAAATCACCCTCAGACCAGTGGGCAGGTAGAGGTCTCGAATTGAGGAATTAAGAGAATTTTGGAAAGAAGTGTGGGGATGAATCACAAAAATTGGGCAGAAAAGTTAGATGACGCATTGTGGGCCCTTAGGAAGGCCTACAAAACTCCCATAGGAATGACACCCTTCAAGCTCGTTTACGGGAAGGCATGTCATCTGCCAGTAGAGTTAAAACACAAAGCCTACTGGGCCCTCAGAGCAGTGAATTTTGATCTAACGTCCGCCGGAGCAAACCTGGAAGATCAAATTCGTGAGCTCGGGGAACTGAGAACACTGGCCTACGAAAATTCCTGGTCCTACAAGGAAAAGACTAAACGCATACACGACGCTCATTTAAAAGGAAACAAAAAATTTCAAACTGGCGATCGTGTACTGTTATACAACGCCCGTTTACGACTTTTCCCAGGAAAACTGAAATCCCGGTGGACAGGTCCATACGTAGTTGAATCAGTTTTTGACTATGGGACAATCGAAATTTCAAATTCAAATGGCCAGAAGTTCAAAGTGAATGGACATCGATTAAAACCATACATCGACGGTCCACTTAAAGAAGTGTTGGAGGTATTAACCCTCCAAACTTTTTAAATAAGAAATTAAGAAAACAAGGTCGGGCCCAGACCTTCACAAAACTAGGCCCTGTAAATATTTATTTTACTAAAATATATATATATATATATATATTAATTTTAGAAAACCACGGGGGTGTGCTTTCAAAAGCACGGTCCCGTGCCTAAAAATGCGGGCCGGCATCTATGCTGCAAAAATCTCAGTCAGACTGGTTTGTAACAGAATTGTCAGAGCAAAAACACGGG
Source organism: Bidens hawaiensis (assembly GCF_021521415.1). Taxonomy (NCBI): domain Eukaryota; kingdom Viridiplantae; phylum Streptophyta; class Magnoliopsida; order Asterales; family Asteraceae; genus Bidens; species Bidens hawaiensis. The sequence goes on from NW_027491477.1 coordinate 622,531, forward strand.
GGCGTGCTTCCAAAAGCACGGTACCGTGCTCGGTTTCCTGTTTGGTTATAAAAGGCACCTTGTGTCATTACATTCCTTGCACAAACCAAAACCAAAAACCTCTGAAAATTCAGCATGCCAACTGAGATGAGTGAGGCAATACCCGTTTCCCGACATCCGAGAAACGATGCCCGCCATGTTTTCAAAACCGAGCTTCTCTTGAAACTTCAAGCACTCGTGAAAGAAATCACCGAAATGAATCTCCTTGTGGAATTGCGACTCGTGCAACTCACCGAATCAGTAGAAAACATGAAATGGAACTCCGAGACATCAACGAGCAGCTCCAGTTTCAAGTTCTCGGTTTCACGTATTTTCCACCACCAGGACCATTCGGAGGAGGAGAGCCTTTCGGGGAACTCTAGGAAACTTAACTTTCTGTTTTCATTTGTAAACAAGTGCATTAAGCACAATGTGTTAGGACTTCGGGCTTAACCCGATTATTTTCTTTTCTTAGGAAACCCGGGCTTATCCCGTAATTGTTTTAGGATCTTTATTTAATGAAAAGTAATTTTTAAATAACCAAACTTCCAAATTATCACAATAAACGTCATTCTAAAAATTCTGGATCTTGAATCATGTTGAAAATTAAAAAAGAAATTCACTGTGACAAAAAGCACGGCCCGTGCTTTCCTAAGCACGAGGCCATGGTCCCCCCAGAATCTTCAACATGATACGTGCTGACTCCGTACAATTCTCTGACTCAGAAACATTTATTCCTCTAGCAGCACGGGGCCGTGCTTTTAAAAGCACGGGGCCGTGTTCAACTTTCCAGTCTCTATATAGTGCATGCATAAATTCACTAATTCATTCACACCAAACACAAACTACCTAAATGGAAGGAAAACGGGTTGAATGGAGGCCAGTGAAGAAAGGGAAACAGCATGAATCTTCCTTCCTTGAGGAGGAAATCATGAGACTCCAATGCATTGTAAGAGATCAAGTTGAGAGCAACATGCAAACCGAGGCTCGAGTAGTCGAGTTAATTAACAAAGTCGACCTGCTTAGTTTCGAGAATTTCCATGTTGTGGATGGCCACCACAAAGATGTGACTTCCAAACTTAACTTTCTCAACCGAGAAATCGTTACGCTCAACAAAAAGCTTGACGAACTTTTGGAAGCCAAACGAGCACCACCACACATCCAGGACTTGTTCGGGAGTGGTGGCCGTTGAAGTTCTGACTTCGTTTCGTGTTTAAGTTGTTCCCGCTAATACTATGTGTTAGGACCCGAGAATTTTTGTTGTACTGTTCATTTCATCTATATTTAAATTATGTCTTTAGTTTTATGTTTTAATGAAATCTAGGATATTTAACTACCATGTTAATATAATAATAATAACTCAGTTAAAAACAAACCAGCTAACCAGTTCAACAAATAAACAAAATTTAAAAACAGTACTGTCTGCACTAAGCAGCACGGTACCGTGCTTCTAAAAGCACGACGCCGTGTTTTTGGTCACAGAGTAGTTACGAGTTTTTATCTAAATAAAATAACTTTCTCCAACCACCAACCCTAATATCACTGCATTCTGAACCGAAAACCGCCGACCTTCAAATATTTTGCTAATTTCTTCATCAAATCTTCGATTCTAAACCTAAGGTATGTTAATTTAACAATTGCATTATCCAAATCCGTCATTTTAGGTTTAGTTTAACCCTAAAATCGCTCAAATCGAACAAATAGGGTCAAAACCCGAAGAGGATATGGGTTAATTTGCTTGCATATGATGAATAGACTGTTGAATGTTTAATGGTTAGGGTTTAATTGAAAGAAACAATTCGGGTTTTGGGTGTTAGAATTAATACTCGACACACCATTAAACCTAATTGATATAATCGGTTAGAAACGAGGGTTCGAGTATGAGTAAGTTAGAAATCGGTATTAAAAACACGAGCCGTGTCCAAAACAACACGAGTCGTGGTCAACCAAAAAAGTCAAACATCAAAGGAAACTGAACCAGAAGCACCAGCACGGGGCCGTGCTTCTGAAAGCACGCCGCCGTGCTTTGCTCTCTGTTTCAGCAAAATTGAAAATTTTTCATGAATTTTGACTAATTTGAGTGTAAATTGCAGATGGCCGAGTATGGGGAAGAGTTTCACGCATTCCTAGTCTTCGGAACCACAATACAAAGGACCGAATGGCAAACAAAATATTAACTTATCTCAACAACAGATATCCTGAAGCCCACTTCCATGCATGTGAAGAAACCCTGAGACAAATCAACCAATGAGACCGCTATCAGAACATTGTGAAGGGACCTTGGAGACGGGTTTTTAACCAGACAGGGGATTCAGTGACGGAACTCACAAAAGAATTCCTGGCCTCGTTCAACATAAAGAAGAAAAAGTTTGACATGCGGGATAACAAGGCAATCGAGTTCCAATGTGGGGGTGTTTAACATACAACTTCTGTCACCCAACTGAGAGTTGATTTGGGTATTTACACGGCCGAGGAAACTGACACAGATATCTGGTTCGAGGCTAAAACAACATTTACATATGAAGGTGATGATGATGAAGCTGAAGCAGGTGCCATAAGGAAAGAAGCTTGGGAACAGTTGAGTTATGGAACAACAACGTATAGACCGAGCGTCTCAAAAAGCACAGCACTACATGACCCGCTGATGAGGTACATCCACCGTTTGCTAAGTCATACCGTTACAGCTCGAGGACAGAGTGAAGGGGTTGTACTGCATGAAAAACGAAATACCATGCAATATCACTATGCTATTTTGCAAACTTTTCATGTCAAATGCTAATGCCCGAGGAAATACCCCGATCTTCGGTGGTCCCTGGATCTACAACCTCTACAGGGCTTATGGTGCAGACACAGAAGGAACTCCAAGCCCAGACCCGATAGCTCTCAACCTTGATTCCTGTGAAAGCACGCAGATGATTCAACAAATCAGCCCGGGTGTGTGGAGATTTTGTGATAAGAACAATCAAGTTTGGGACCCAGAAGAGCCATCAGAGATGATGATACAGGATGTGCATGAGAGACGACAATCACCACCCAGACAACAACGCCGCCGAACCTACCATCAGAGAGGAGGCCCTTCTTCATCAGGGTCCGGCCCTAGTTCGTCACACGATAGCCGATACTCTTTCGAGGGTATATATGGACTTATTGATCAATTCTCAGCTAACACTACCGCCTCATTTAACAGGATTACAGAGCAGATGGCTGCCTCATATGCACAGCGAGCAGCTGAATATGCAGAGACGAGGCGAGAGATTGATCGTTTGGGCTATCGCATGGACAGGCAGTGGGGACCGTTTGACCTGGACACGGGTAACTGATGACTGGCAGCACTGGTAGGTCGGGCACGGGCATGGGTTGGTAGTATTTTATGAACTTATTATTTGTGTTTTGAACAATTTACTTTTCGCCATACTTGTTTGTTTGTTTTTATGTTGGTTTGAATATTTTTATGGCCGTGGGTGCCATAGACATTATGTTAGGAACTAATTTAGCCCGATAGGGCAAGGGATGGATGATTCCATACCCAATTTTCAGCAGTTTATGCTTGGTTGTTTGTGGATGTTTGCATTTTTATATTATACAGGTACAAAAAAACAGGAAAACGGACGAAAAACAGGGGACGCTCTGTCGAAATTTCGTTAACCCGTAGGGAAGTAACTCTCCATTTTAACCCATAATACTCAATTAGAATTTTTATATTTTCATGAATCTTGTCACATTGAGGACAATGTGAGAATCAAGTGTGAGGAGGGGAATTAATTGACCAATTGTTTGTACAACTAATTATAAAAATTCTCTAAAACAAATATTTTTGCAACAAACAAAGACTACTTAAAAAACCTAAAGAGAAAACCAAGAAAATTTTTTGCAAATAACCAATCATTACATAAAAGTGAAAAAGTAAGAAGAAGTTTTGTAATATTGAGAATAAGTTTATAAAAAATATGGCGTTAATACCCAATTTGTCCGTTACTGTGAGATAAACCTCATGCCATATAAATATTTTTTCGGAAGCTTTGAGTGAGTCATATGTTTCGTGTGATTTAGAACTTGTCGCAATTATTCATTTCAAGACCGCACGAAGCGTTGTATAAGGAAGAAGGTAATATTCCATCAAACCCACTACCAAATTACAAAACCCAAAAACCATATTACTTTATCCATTTTCACCGGTAAAATACAACACTGGTCTTTTACCGACAGACCCTAAAGAACAGGAAATGCATTCTTTCGATTTCAATTTCCTTCGCTGCATATACTTCACAAAACCTAGGTTGCCTCCAGAACTTAGGGAGAGAATCTTTCTCTTTAGCAATGAGATGAGAAAAGAGTGGCGCCAAAACGAACAAAGGCCACTATTATGTGGAATTTCCAAAAACGCAATGAAGAGAAGAGCAAAAAGATATGAACGATGCTTAGGTTGCAGAAACTGGTCCCACGAAGGAAGGTGTAGAAAAAGTCAAACTCAGTCTCAGCATGAATATACCGAACTAATGAGGGTGGGGGCTATTAGGCTCAAAGTCGAACGATCCATTAGAGTTGGAAGTTATATTCAGAATAGGATTGAGGAAGAATTGATCCACATCCTCGATAAAACTGGTCTTGACGATCTGACCTTAAAAGAGTCATTAGGTATATATATATAAAAACAAAAACTCGGAGAAAAGGAGCTAACCATTGAAGACATCTCAAAACTCCCGACAATCAGTGGAAGTTGTATTTACCATTCTCATTAACCCTTGAACCACCACAAAATACCAATTCCTACTAACACTAAACCGAAATCCCTTTTTACCTTCTGATCTATGCAACCCTTCAAAAGGTGGAGATTTGAACTTGTTACAAGCTTATTTATCACAAGTTGCATTTTGGCTAAAGAGTGTTCACAAACATACATCACAGGTATGATCAGATATAAAACCGAGTGTGAGTGAACATTGTGAGAACGTGACGTTTTGCATAAACGGAAGCTCATAAAAACAAAAAGTTCCCTCTTATTTATCACTAACATAAAGATTGGTTATTTTGTTTCATCTTCTTGGAGCTCACTTAAGGAATAGCTATAATCCAAATTTGCTGTTTTTAGAGGATATTTATAAGAAGATAGCTTGAGGACAAGCAATGTTCAAGTGTGGGGATGTTTGATGTACATAGAAATCTACATCTTTTCGGCATCAAATAATTTCTAAAAACTGCAATTTCTATCTAATAACATAGCATAAATGGCTACTTATCATAATAAAACATAATTTCAGGTGAAACCAAGCCCCAAACAAATAAACAAGCAAAAAAACGAAGAAAACACAAGAAAACAAAGAAACACGCCCCCATGCCTCAAGAAACACGCCCCCATGCTTCTGACACAAGAAAAGACAAAATTTGGAAGCAAAAGCACGGGGCCGTGCTCATCATGCACGGGGCCGTGGACGAGAGTACAGAAAAGACAAAGAAGAATTGAGCACATGTCACTAAAAAACACGGGGCCGTGCCAACCAACCACGGGGCCGTTGCCACCTCACAGAAAAGACAAAACAAATCTGGCACATGTCATAAAAATGCACAGGGGCGTGCTCATCAAGCACGGGGTCGTGCCTCACCATCCAGATTGCCTATAAATAGTGGCTCATGTTGCACTCATTTGGTGTGCATTGAAAAGAATTCTCTCCGGTTTTCACTTATAAAAACACACACTAACACTCACTTTGAAGATTTAGTGAAGAGTTTGAAGGCTTGGAGGTCATCACCACTAATCATCATCATCAACCATCATTACCATCATTAAGAAGAAAGATTCATCTACATTTGGTTAGATTTTTACAAGTTTAATCATGTATTTGTTATTATCAATCATCTTAATGTTTATCATTATGCTCATTATGAGCTAAACTCCTTTTACCATCTAAAATCTATGAAGAAGCTTTGTTTTACTTGATAAATAATCAAGACATGTGATGTAGTCTAGTAAAGTACATGGTTATATTACAATTATCTTTTGATGAGAAATGGTTCACCATCTTAAATCACTAATTCAAAGTTGGTGGTTGTCAATTTCATTGGCAATCGTTCATGATCGATTCATGTTCTTGAAAGGTAGAAATACTTTGATACATTATCGAAACATGGATCCTTATATTGTACTTAAAAATGATGAGATATAAGTTATGGTGTATTTTTCTAAACCTTGGTAATCCGAAAATGGATTTGCTTAGGATATCAAATTAGTTAAAGAAACCATATGTTAACAGAATGTGTAATTATAATCTACATAAATCAACCAAGGGGAGGTTGTGTGATGAAACAACCACCCGAAGTTGTTAGAATTGGTATTTGAGAAATCGGAGTCAATCCTAATTTTCTACTTTACGAAACTACTTGTCAACTTAAATTGACATCATTGAGATGGTATGACATTAGGAAAGGGTAGGCTTTAAAATGCGCATACTATCTCGTTAGTGCCAAAGATGCTCACTTAAGGTTTAAGGAGCTATCTATCATATATTGCTATGGCAATTTATCACATGTCCAAATATTAATTATCAATGTTAAAATGGAGTGGATTCTTGATCTTAGATGGTAACCTTCGCATAATTGAACAACTCGTTTAGAATCTCTTGTCTTGGTCACTTGTATATATTATATATAAGTATTTATATTTTATAAAAAAGTTCAAAAATTAACCCCAAAATGATTAAAACCTCCGATTGAAGTAAAATAACGATTTATTGTTAGAAACATTTGTGTCCACGGATCGATACTTGGTTCTTACCAATACTATTCTACATATACGATAGGTACACTTGCCTATTTTGTGTGTGTTTAGTCTTTGTAGAAATCACTTTTATAAATTTAAAACACGATCTTGTGCAAGAACAAATCGTTCCATCCTTTTATATTTTACTACTACACGCGCACACGCATCAATAGTTGATGAGCTTCCATAGTTTGATATAAATACATAAAAATCTAAAATTCCATGAACAAGTGTAAATGAGCAAGTAAGGTCCTTTCCAGTTGGTAACAACCAACGTACTTGGATAATAGCGCAAGTATGTGTCTTTTCCGTTGGTAACAACCAATGTACTCGGATCGGGGGTCCCTATTCCACTCATAACAAATAGTCCTGAGTGCATAGGGGGTCTTATGATCATACTTATTGAGGAAACCATGAGCAAGTAGTCTTTGAGCAAGTAATCAAGTAAGCACACAAGTCTATGTGACGAATTGTAGTTTATAAATAATGAATAAATGAAATTGTAATGTTGATAGGATATATATGATACCCCTAAAATAGTTAAAAGGGTAAAAATGAGTGTGAGAGTCTCACCTTGAGATTGAAGAGAACTTGAAATGTTAACCGAAAGCGAGTTAACAAACCGAAACGATCGAATCTTATAAACTATAATAATACAAAATCAAGGACTAGCTACCGTGATTATAAAGTTAATTAACTTGGTTTTAGATATTTTGTACTATTTTAATATATATTTTATTCTTTTATGGCATTATTTTATAATATTATTTTAAGCTTTAACGGAATTTTAACAATTAATTATTATTTATTATTATTTAACTACTAATTTAACTATTAATTTAACGCGAGATTGAGGATTATAACATTCATGGAATATTGATTTTAACGAAAATTTTAACTTGAAAAGAATTACGTTAGCGTGTTATAAAGTTAACAAAGTGATATTGAATAATATAATATTAATAGGATTTTCATGAAACTTTAATGAAAACAAAAGTCGGTTTTTAGGTGAAAAGTGATAAATATGATTTATAACTAATATTATTTAACTTAAATTTATTTCATTAAATATATAAAGATTTTTAATATACTTATCTATCTATTTTAATAAAAGCCTACAATTTTTGCCACTTGTCAATCTCATAGCCCTCCTCATATTTTTTTCAACCAATTTTCATATATGGTCCTTATATTTTAAGTGATTTCAATATATGACATTAAAATTATAGGTTTATTCCAAGTAATCCATTACTACATATAATAAGTATTCTCCATATGGATTGACAAGAGACGTTAGTGAATTTTGAAGTGTTAACTAAAGTTTTTATTATGATTTATATTCAAAATAATAAATAATAAACATTCGATTCATAATATGTGGAATGAGAACAATCGACTTGGACTAAAACCTGATAACGTCAGCAGCTAAGGCTTAGCCTTTAATACCTAAAAATACATATGATTTTAAAACTAAAAGTTTTCGGGTTGACCCGAAACCTAGAATTCGGACCCAAGAACCAACCCGAATTACTTCGGTTCAGGTTCGGGTTAGTATTTTCTTGGATTCGAATTTCCAGGGTCGGGTTAGTTTGGGTTCAGGTACGGGTTTTTTTGGGTTGGGTTTCATGTTATGGGTAAAATTGACAGCCCTACTTTCAACGATTATAAGTAAGAATCACTACATTCACTTTATGCAACTTTAAATCTTCTAATATTCTTCTAACTCAGAATAATCACACTATTATTTGAACATGGTTTAATGTTAGTATGTATTTTTCATTTTCCTGGCAATTACATTCATATGAAATAAACAAATAATTTTGTTATATTTAAATTTTCGGTTTTTATGTTGCTTGGATTTTTTAGTTGTAAAATATAAAGTCAATTAAAAATTTGTCATCTACAGAATATTAATGGCAACAAATTTATCATGATCAATCAATTTCAAATTTTAAAGATTCTAAGGATGATTATATCATCAAAGTTCATGTATATGGTTTTTGGGTTAATCATGTTTTTTTTTATAAACATCAGCAAATGTTCTCAAATGACATCATATTAATTGATTAACAGCTATGATATTTTATGTGTATGAATATTTTTTTATTAGTATCATGGATATATATTATGAGTTATCTAGAGTTAATATGTACTTGGAGAACCTTTTTTGTCACACGGACAACTATATATGGCTATATCGAGAGTTATAAGCAGGCCTATATGTTACTTTATTAAGAGTTACAAGCAGACATGGACTAAAGATTTTGATTTTTGATAAAACAATGTATATCTACTAATACAATCACAAATGCAGTGTAAAAAGAAGTTTTTATCTATTTATAACATATTTGTGTAATCTTAGTTATGTAATTTGTAATTTTAATTTAATTGTAATTGTATTAACAATATATGATCAATTTGTTGATTGTATTTTACTTAATTGTCAAAATTTAAAATTTTCAAAAATTACCCGTGTAATACACGGGCCTCAAACTAGTTGATTTATAAAAACAATAAAAGAAAAGGGTTTTTAAAATAAATACTAAAAACGGCTTGACCCGGGTTCAAACTCGGGTCCTTCTGCCCAAACCCATGTGTCTTAACCACTAGACCAGGAAGTTATTTTGTTAACATACTAGAAACAAAAATGTATATATATATTATACTACAACTTCATCTTCGTCAATCAAAACCCTAGAATTTAAATCTGTTAATCCGTTCATTATTTGCTCAATCTTTGTTAGGGGTGTTAATTTACGGCTAAAAACTAAACGAAAACATACATTAATTACATGGATATGTAAAGAATTAATGGTGAACGGAGCTCCCCGGAGTTCGAACTTAGGACGAATGATTACGGGATTTAAAGAGTTTGTTTGGTTGATAGGGACGAGTTTAGATGATGTTAAGGGTCCTATTTATATTATCAATTTGAGCGTATAGATGTAAATGCTCATTATTGAGTTTTTGATTATTATCCGGCGGTTACCCGGATTAATTTAGGTATTATATGATGTTATAACATGTTATGGGTGTTTAATATAATTCACCGTTATAGTCCAACGAATTACGAGCTTTTAAAAACGCACATTTTAAGAGGTTGAAGGTCGCCAGATATGTAGGGCCGCCATCGGTGGCGGCTGCCAGAAAATCGTGGGTACGGGGGTGGGGGGGGGGTGGGGCTTAGTAATTTAATATAATTATTTTATTATAATTTGACAATGTTACCATTTACACCCTGAAGTTTATGCATATATATAAATCTTATTTAAACTTTAATTACACTTTGAACCTTGAACTTTCAAGTGTTATATAAACTTGATATAATTTTGTATCCTTGGATTATTTTAAAATTATACCTAGTTAGTTTGCATATCGTTTAACATAATAAAAACTTTAAATCTCGGAGTCCGTTAATTAAACAAATTGAAACGAACAAACGATAACCGTAAATTCTTGGAATTCAACATGAATAGAAAAGGAACGATCGATATGCTTAAATCATCGAGAATATTATATTAATGATAAACGATGAACAAAAATACCCTGAAATGACAAAATGGGTTGGTTTAATGGATCTAAATTCAAATACAAATAAAAGTTGACGAGCGTCACCCAAATACAAGAAATGAAACTTGCAATTATAATATATTTTTATAAAAAAAACCCCAAAAAATTTAAAATGGATCGGGTTTTCAGGGTTGAAAATTAACGTTATTAATTCTTCAATTAAGTGCTTTCAAACTATAAGTTGTTTGAGATTTTAGTTTTTTTGCGATCTTCAGTCTTCAGCTCTTTCAGTATCTGGTAACATCAGTCAATCCAATCTTCAGTACTAGCGTCTTCAGTCTTTATCGAGGAGGGTATCAATCTTTGTACTTGTAAATCAATTTTGACTTTTATTTAGTGAAGGACTAATCAGAGAGTGCATAAATTTGGATCACCGGTTCTTACTTGACTCAATAGACAGCCCTTGTGGTATGTTTAAATTTTGGTTTTAATCCCCAAGGTCGAGAAATTGCACGCTTGGACCAAAGGTATGCACAAACGTAACATGTTTCATGTTTGACCCCTAGAGTGTATGCACGTTAACCACTAAGTTGTAGGGCAACAATTTAATGAACAAAATACAATGAAAAATAAATACTACTTGAAATAAAAATATAGTATGAATTATAATTGAAAAAGGAAATGCCAAAAATGGGTAGAAGAGGAGAAAGTTAAGCTCGTGTTTGACATACTTCTCTTAAAATAAATTTCGTGTCTTCTCCAAGATTCCTTCTATAATACAATATGAACAACAAATTATAATACTAGAGTAGACCATCGTGTTTTCACTATTTTTCTAACATAAATTTTAAAAGAATTAATGAAAGGTAAGATGTTCCAAACTAAGGTTAATTAGCTTTATACATCTACTAAAATGAGCATATCTTCTCACACAATTTTGATACAAAACACCTAATTAAAATTTAGTTTATCAAACATTAATTATGTTACAACTAATTACAATATATCATCTTTTGCTAAACGTTTAACTTCAGTTTTTTCAACTATAATGTTAGTTTTTTAGTTAAGATTTTTCAAGGATAAGCTATAATTCATGTTTTAGTTTATAGGAAAAATATAATATTATTAAAAGTAAGAAAATTATAATATAAATAATACGTAAAGAATCACAGGTGAAGTCAATAAATTCTATATCAACAGTAGGAATTGAAAAGCAGAGGATGAAATTACTTGATGGTTGTGTCACACAATATGTTAAACTAGAATATTAGAATTAACTCCTCTTTGCTTATGAATCAACAAATTTTATTGGGTATGTTTGGCAAAACTAGCTGGTGGCTGTTAGCTATAAGCTGATGGCTAGTGGTTGAAAGCTGATAGTTGTTAGCTGTATTTTTTTAGATATATTTATGTGTTTGACAGAGTAGCTGAAGCTTTTAATAAAACTAGTCGCTTACTTGCGCCGTGTGGCGGAGTGGGCGAACAACCTGACATCAACCGCATAATCAGTGTTGGTATATGATTCACCAGCTGACAGTGCACACATAACCCGAATGTAGACGTGTAACTCGCGCAAGGCAGTAAGCGTGTAACCGGTGACGAAAATCAAGAAGCAAAACTGAAATCTACAGTAATTTCAAATAGATAATTATTTAAACCAACTTGTTTTGATCTGAATCACTTTCCGACCCAGCATTGTTTTAATATGAAACATGTTCTGATCTGATCCCTTTAAACTCAAAACCGTACCGACACGAACCGAACTAAATTAACCTTTTGTATTGACTCGTTCTGGCCCTAATTTGGTCATACACATGACCCGAGCTCGCATGACCCGACTTGTTGCCGATCCTAACCGGAAAAACGTAGTCTGTTAATTTTTTAAAGTTAAAAGTGTATAGCAATATCACTTAAATTAAAAAGAATATAATATTTGTTTTTAGGATGTGATTTTTTTAAAAATATTAACGTGCGAAAAAGTTATGGTCTCTTAAAAAATCGTGATGTAGTTAGTTTTGAATAAGGGTTAAATGCGCGACTATTATATAAATTTACAAAAGTTGATAGAAACTAAGTAAAAAACTTATAAATTCAAATATAAAAGCTTGTAGTATTTTTCTCAATCGCTAGTAGCGTTTAAATATGGAGTTTTTTCTCCTAACCCAAAAGCTTCAAACTCTTTCAACCAAACAAAACTTTCTATTGAATATGAATTTTTTTTTAAAAGCTTGAAGCTAGAAACTTTTAAAAACTCTTAAAGGCTTCCTACCAAACATACCTATCGTAAGATGAGCAACTTGTGTGGTCTAAAAATCATCTATGCAACTGAATTCTAATGTTCGGTATATAGCAGGCGAATATTGTGTGACCATACTTTGATGTTGTGAAATTAAAGCTTGATCATTCAAGATAATGGAATGGAACCATTTATAAACTTCACCATTTCAAATGTCATGGTGTAATATTCCATGCATTTCAAACACTTAACTTTCATTCAAGCAATATATGGACACATCTTAAAGCTCTTATAAAAAAAATAAGTAAATAAATAAATAAAACACTTGTTAATTACATACACCAAATATACATAAAACTATAAGTGTTCATAGTTAGTAAAAATTATTCACTTATATTTTAAACGATTTCAACTAGTTTTGTCAAACAAAGCCATAAAACAAACTTTTTACATTGATATGTTCTTGAATTCTAGCTAGAGAAAAGTCGGTATGTATGAAATAATCCATTTCATATAAAACACTTCACTCTTGTTTTGTAGTAGTTGTCTCTCTAATTTTCTTCCTTTTTTAAGTCTTGAATTAGCCTTGTTTTGGTCGTTGAAGCTAGGGCAGTTTTCTGTTATATATATCTTTAATTTTGGATAAAAAATATTTGTTTTCAGAATACCAAATGTATTTTTGTCTGGAAGCTGAGGCCATGTGATTAAATGAATAGCTAATATAATCACCGAAAACCAAGTGGCAAAATTCTCTCATGCCACAACTGTATCTATGGTATGGTTTGCGACCATTGGGAAGCTGGAGATTCTAATTCTCCACCCAAATGGAATTTAATTTTAAAATTCTTATTTTACTTACAAATTTGCAATACAAAATGTGTCTATCTTCTAATATTTTAAAAAAATATATCCAGCTTTTTAATTATAAAAAGAACAAGACTTTCGGCACATGTTCCTTAAATCTTTTTTCATCAAAACTTTGCCCCTAGTCTTATTTGATTTTTTTCTTTTTTAATACTTCAGGCCATTTTATGAAAATTTGTTTCCTTTTATTTATCTAAATCAAACACAAGTTATTTATTTTATGTTTTTTTCCTATTTATTTACTATTTTGTGTAACTATTGCTAGTTATTGCCAAGGGCGATGTTTCCGCTGGTGTGTGTGTGTGTGGGTGGGGGGTGGGGGGGGGGGCTTCCCGCTCTCAGATTCCCCCTAAATTCTTCTTCTTTTTACCTTTTCTTATCTCGATTGGGGTGAGCAAACAAACACCCCGAAATTGTTTTGTACCAATTTGTTGGCGTGTTGCGTGGCTATCATCCTGATCCTTCATCTTTTGGGCACTCCCTCCGTAAATATATTCACATGAATATCAAATGTGAAAATGATTTATTCAACATTTTAAGTCATATCATATCAATTAGTAGAACTAGAAAGCACGTGGTGTATAACTTGACTTGATTAAGTAATATATTTGAATTATCACTCTAAAAGTCTAAATGATGATTTTGCTTACAGTTTTGGTTAAAGATTTGACAATTTATATCCACAAAACATTATAGTTTAACAAATCCAAAATTTATTATAAGAATGTAATTTTGAACAATTTTGGTACATAAATATTATCAAATTTATAACAGTACATGTGGGCTGTGGCTAGAAAGAGTGCCACAAGAGGCAAGCTACAGTCGTTAACTATCGCCTACCGTATAGACAGGGTGTTAGCGGTGACAGCCGTTTTGGCATATGTGACAGTGCTGACTGTGGTCGTGTCAGCGATGGCGGTGGTTGTGTTGGCAACAACTGGTAGTTGACCATGGCGTTACGTGATGCTCACATTTAGACCCGCTGCGGGTTAGCTAGATTACTTTCATTTGAGCAACTCATTGTATAATTTGAGTGATCTAAATTAACCCATAAAGCTAACAAAAATTACCCGCATCAACCCAGCTCAGGTGTAAACTAAACAGTGCAGAAAAATGATACAACTTGCCAATATTACTTTCATATCATTAGTTACTACAAAACGATTACAACTTTGATTTGCTAAAACTCACCAAGCCGAGACTAGTGGCCATCTAATTACCCAAAAACAGAAACTAAGTATGATAAACAGTTTATAACAAAATCGATGATCAATAAAACAAGAACAAGTAGTTAACAATTTTTACCATACTCATATTCAAATGTGGTTTTGTTTAGATAAACAAGTATCATGAGGTCCCAAATTCAAATTAAACAAATAAATAATAATATGGGGGTTGGTAGTTTGAATACATTCACTTGACATCATTCCCAGCTTCTAACATCAACTTGTAAAGCACAAAACCTCCTCGATGGCAACCGGGCATTTTGGATGCCATGTTCTCCAACTCACTCTGAATAATTTACAAAAAATTCAGAAACAATCAACAAAAAAGTTTATGCAAGTCAAACCGAACCCACCCTGTTTCAACCACCTGTCTTGGCCCGTTACCCAAACCCGCCCATCTTGCTACCTATATTTTGAAAAGATAAAAATGATAGTATTTAATTACTCACGTGGCCGATAGCATATAGTTTTGTTGATTCATACCCATCTTGTGCACTGGAATAGAGTTCTTGAACTTGTGTTGATTCAAGATTGCACTTAATGAAGAAAAATGCAACGGGCCTCACATTCATTACCCTGCGTGATATACCGATAAATAAAGGCTCGTTCTGCATCAAACCAAATTGTAACACATTAAAGGTTTTTCTTAAAACCTCAAGATTAATAATAATAATAATAATAATAATAATAATAGTAATAATAATAATAGTAATAATAATAATAATAAAAACTTGGATAAATTCTGACCAAGGTTGCAGCAGGCACTCCAATCTCTTCAACCACTTCACGGATAACGCTGTCAAACATCTCCTGAGAAACTTTACTGTTGCTCGATTCTGAGTTTTGCATCCCGTTTTCACACTTATATGATGTAATACCAACTTCGTCCGGCTACAAACGGTTGACTTTTTATATTATCATAATTGACCACAAGCCGCCAACTATTACATTGAGAAATATAAGAAATTTGTACCTCAGGATGGCCACCTGGAAAAACCAGGTATCCGGGAAATTCACCAACATTATTACTTCTTTGGAGCACAAGTATCTTATTGTCAAACGTTTCTACAACTGCACCGTTACCTAATGGACTAGACATGTGTTGACACTGCTTACAATCATCTACAAAAATATCAAATTGGGATTTTGCAGATAACTAGATACCATTGCATGTAACATGAAAAAAATGCATTATTTTACTTACCTTCGGACGAAACAAGAAATCTTTCCCATAAAGGATTTAGATTTGTCCCCACAAAAGTCTTATAATCTGTTAGACCAAGGTGAAGGCATACATTGGGTCCCACGACATCATGTCCTCCATACTAGTTGCAACAAGAATTAAAATGGTTAAAGAGTTGTGTACATAATGCTGTCATCTTAAATTGCATCCAAATTATTAATAAATTTAATTAACAGGTGAATGTAACTTGACGAATTCGATTCCTTAAAGCAGGTGAAGGTGTTATAAAAATCGGAGTTGTTAGATAACTTAACGCACCCTAAACTTTTTACCATTGAACAATGATGAGCTTTGTTGAACTCTTTTATCCCATATCTGAAAATGAGATAAAAGGAACCATATTAGCTGTATAAAAAAGACATACAGAATAATAAATCAATGAATTAAATCAAAGAAGACACCATAAACTAACTTAGGTGTGTTCAAGAAACCCGAAACTGAAACCGAAAGAAATCCATCCGATTAATGAAGAACTTTGTCCTTAAATTATATTTCATCGATCCAAAATCTTCCACCATGAAATAATCAAGGCTAAATGTACACAGTAAAGTAATTGAAACAAAGATTAAGGTTTACTAATATTAAGCCCACCAGCCCCATTTGGTATCCAGGGTTACTAGGGCTGTAAACGAACCGAACAAACACGAACAAGGCCTTGTTCATGTTTGTTTGTTAAGAAAATAATGCGTTCACGAACGATTCACAAACACTTACCGAACAATGTTTTATGTTCGTGTTCGTTCATTAAGGAAATGAAGGGTTCACGAACACAAACAAACACAAATAAAATCGATAGAGCCTAGAGACTGAGACCGATATATTCATCAATGTGAATAATGAAAGCCTGTAAACAAACGAACACGAACACAAGCATGTTTGTGTTTGTTCATTTTACTTTAAAAGAACACAAACACTTATTATTAATTGAACAAATATTTATGTTCAAGTATTATATTCATATTGATGTTTATATACATATATATATTATATGTGAAAAATTACATATAAAAATTATAATCCAAATAATTCTAAATCATCCCGATCAATCCTAGGAGGTACCCGGCCACTCGACTAGCGACTTTTGCAACACTCACATACTAAAGCCCTAAATAGGTTCCAACATCATGTAGGCCTATTTCAGCAGCTCCAATAACTAAGTAAAATCTACAGATTTACAACTAAAATACAGTTTTAGCAATGGTAAGAAAGAAAGAAAGAAAGAATACCTGAGAAATGGAATATTCCAAGTCAGTGTCCGGATGAGGAACTCTATCGTACGATTTGTCCAAATTCACCGATACCTAAATGTAAAAGTTAAAAATCATAGATATTATTCGACAAATAAGTAAAGGATCGGAAAAATGAAATGTTACCTGCGAAGAAGAGAGACCAGAGGGACATGAGAGAAGCAGTTTGAATGCATTCTCCATGATCGTATCGTACGTTTGTCTTGGAATTGAGTTGGGGTTTTAGGCTGAGGGGTGTTGGGGGCGCGAGAGGGGGCGCAAGCCAATAATATTGTGACGTGTGGCAGAGAGAGAAACTTGATAAGATGGGTGTTGGTTGTGGTGCTCGCGCCCCTGGCCCTGGTGTGGAGGGGCGCGAGAGGGGGCGCGAGCGGTTTTTTTTTTATTTTTTTATAAATGTATTAAAAAAACGTATTATTAAAAAAACTCATAAATTATTTAAAAAAACACACATTAATTAAAAAAACACATTAATATCTAAAAAAATTAAAGTACAAAATAAAAAAAAACATTAAATATCCAAACTATAATATGCTAAAAGTGAAAATAAAGCTAGCCATCTAAATTATAATAAAGCTTCAAAGATCAAGGGCTAAAAGTGAAAATACATTTAAATTATAATATGCTAGCCATCTCCTTCATTCCCGTTTTTCCGATTTGGGTTTCCGGCCGTCGGAATCCGACCTTGGCCACCTTAAAAAGCCTCCTTAAACTATTATTTTAACTGGATTCCCAAGCCCAACGGCTCTTCACGCATTCCCAAGCCCCCTTTACGCCTCTTCCCTCCCGCTACCCCTCTTGCGCCTGCGTTGTTTTTCGTGCTCGCGCCCCTCTCGCGCCTCGGTGGTGTGGTGCTCGCGCCCCGGGGCGCGAGCGGCTGGCCTCACGCGCCCTTTCTCGCGCTCCACACCCCTCAGCCTATAATTGTAATTACTTAGTTAGAGTTTATTAGCCGCTTTTATTTATGTTTATTACATAAATCAAATCAAATCAAATCATATCAAATAATTAATTTATTACAAGTCATTTATTTCACAATTAAAGTAACCATTAGGTCAGTAAACTTTTTTTTTTTAACGGCCAACTAAGTAATGCCGGGTACTACGTACGCGGCCCCCATTGGCTAAAGATAGCCCGAGCCGGCCACTAGTCTGGACGGACGGAGCCCCCTAGCGGTCCACTTGTTGAGGGATTCACCGGATAAAACCCGACCGTTTGGCACGACAGCGAGGAGCCGGTAAAACCGGGTGAGATCAGGAACTCTGGCAAGCCAGGGCCATCCCTCATATCTCCCATATAAGTTGGTGGTAGTGAGGTTTGATCCTCCTACCTCTCATTTGTAAAATGAGTGTTCTACCATTGAGCCACAACCAACTTATATATTAAGTCAGTAAACTAGTAGTGAACAATTCTTGCACGGTTTGACGGGAAATTTGTTTATGTTCAAACGGACATGAGCAAAATGTTTGTGTTCATTTGATTAAACAAACTAACATGAACACATGTCTTGTTCGTTTATTTATGTTCGCAAAGTTCGTCTATGCTTATTCATTTATGTAGGTTCATGTTGGTTTACATATTAAAAGAAAATAATTAAACATTATTTGTACTTTACAACTTAAATCATCCTAATATGTTTTACACTTGTTCATTGGTGTTCATTTATGTTCATATATGTCCGTTTTCAGTTATGTTCGTGAACTATTCGTTTAGATTTTAAATGAACGAACATGAACATGTTTTCTATAACTTGTATAGATGTCTAGAGTAAATTCATAAGGGTGGGAGGGGCGGGCGTTCAATGGTTTATTTTCGCGTGTTTTCTAACTTGATTGTACGAACATGTTTTATAACTTGATGGATTTCTTTCTTTCTTTCTTTGTTCTTTATAAAAATAATAGCACGTGATGATGAGGAATCTTCATACACCCTGATAAATCTACATAAACTTGTTAATTTTGAGATGACAATCCCTCATTGGTCTATTTATTATCCGTCCCTTAATTAATCTTCATGCACCCGAATACCCATGTTTTCTAACTTGCATAGATGTCTAGAGTAAATTCAATTAAAATCATAATTTAATGGTTTCATTGATGATATAAGCATAAAGAAATAAATGACATAAACCCTTGAATGTTTTCATATTTGCACACAAGTTTCTCATAAAAATCACATAAACATAAAAATGATAAACCACACACACAAACTAATAAGCAAGATACACTGTAAAATGAAGCAATGTCTCTGTACCATCATTGTTCTGCTGATCAGTACCCTGGAAAGTCTTCACCACAGCATGCCCCTTAGCATTCACATACTTCCCGGTACCGCCCATCACTGCCAGCTGAGACTCCGCCACCGCGCTCCTGTGAACCCCCATAAAACTCAAACTATCAATATAACTCCCATGCATAAACATCACAGTAAACGCCATTGTTTGACTCTTCCCGTCTATCGAGCTTGATACGTAGAACCCTTGAGCCTTCCCAATCAAACCGGACCCTAGCTCGTGCCCTTCGGTCAACTCGTCATCAATCACGGTCAATGTCCCGAACATGAATTGTTGTAACGCGTTACCTTGAGGTAATTGTCCACCGTTAATGGCGGCAAAAAGATTATTGTTATTTTTGTTGTTATTGTTTTGGAAAACGTTTGAGGTGGTCCCACCCACCTAAGCCAGTGAGGAACGGGAGATTATTATTGTTGATAATCCCGTTGTTCCCATTGTCTTGTGGGACCCCATTGTTAACCGGGAGGTTGGCACCGTTTGGTTTTGCAAACGGGACCTGACCGTTGACAACCGGGTTAGTCACGGCTCCAGTGACGGCTTTAGCCGAGGGGTTTGACCCGCCAAGAATGTCGTGCATGAAGAAAGTTAGTGTGTGGTCAGGTCCTTCTACCACGGGGACCACACTTGCACCGGAAGCGGGGTTAGGTGGGATAGCGCCTAAGGGGGTCATATCATCGCCCGCTTCTGGTGCAACCACTGGGGCCACGGGCTCTGTGTCCTCGATGAGGGTTCGAGCCGAGGCGGCTAGGAAAAGAAGGGAGAGGATTGTAAAACAAGTGAAGGTAGAGGTTGCCATTGGAAAAGTTTGATCAAGTGTAGAAGGTGAATGATTGATTGATGGTTTTATGTGGAATGTTATGTGTGTATTTATACAAGGAAAAAAGAATAAATTGGTGTAGTTGATAATATGGAGTTGGTGCCATAAGAGTTAGTAAGCTAAACTCATGTTATTATTAGCCAAACAACTCATCTTTACAAATCCAACTCGTATTTATGATTATCAAAGGTTATTTAGATCTAAAGTTTTTGTAGTGCTGGATTTGTGTTTCGACTGCTTCAGAAGTTTTTTCTTTTTTTTTACGGTCAAGTTATATAATTAATTTTCAAATATTCAAATAATAATATAATGAGGGTAAAAAAACGGAATTAACAACTTATAAGTATGGCTGCTGGGATTCGAGCTCAGGTCTCCACGGCCACAACGTGGAATTCTTACCACTAAACTACAGCCACTTAATGTTATTTTGTTGATTTAATTAACCTAAGAGTCTAAGTCTAATATTGTTTGTTCCTAAAACTTTTTCCTATGATACATAACCACCAATTGACGTAACCAATGTTGAGTCTTATAAATGGAACATATATTCATCCACATGTCTATTAATTTAGGTTGCTCTCAATGGGTAGAGTACTCAATTTTTAAGTACAGCTAGGATCTCCTGACATTTTTCTTGATACTCACAAGTTTAAATACTATATATTAATAGCTTAATCTTTCATATTTCTTGTAAATGTTGTTGAGATCATATCTTTAATATGTTATTGAACTATTGGAGGCTGAGTAGTCTTGAGGGAGATGCGTTTCTACAAACGTGAAGTTCGGTTTACGTAATCGGAATGATGATTAATACTTGAATGATAGTTGTATTTGTTACTTCAAAAAGTAGTTGTTTAGAAATATTGGTTTTAAAGATGTAAGAAATCATTCCCAACAGATGAAAACACAAAGAGAACAATGGTAAGGAAACTGCATCTTTATTATGTATCCTTACTATCATGTATTTATAATACATTAATACGTGTCTTCTGGATTTTTTGTTATATCTTTAGTTTGCGACTCGATCCAAACTGCATAAGCAACTACAGAATCTATAATCGAGCAATAGAGTTGAAAAAAGTTCTTAGTTCGGCAAATATTAACTAAACGGATTTTAACAAGCTACATATAAGAACACATTATCTGATAAAAACGCGTATATATACAGTTATTTTTATAAGGGAAAACTGTACATTCATAATCTAGGCCAAATATTACCAAGTGTTGTTTGTCATTATAAGAAAACGGCAAATAACACCAAAGAACCGTATGTTGGTGATTGACTACGAATTCAATTTTCCAAGTTACATAAAAACCTATATATATAAAACATGCATATGCAACCACAACAGAGTATTTCTTTCTTTGTTATTTGTTTTGTATAATTATCCCTTCAATATAAATAAAAGGTGAACTAATAAAATTATAAAATAAAAGTGTTTGTAACTGAAGAGGTAGGTCCCAGCAGAGCCTAGTTGGACCCGCAGGACTCACCTTGAAGAGAGACGTCTGCGCAGAAACCAACTGGATCCGCAGGACCCACCATGCTCAGAGACGTGACGTCCTTACGCGCAGTACGCCAGCTGTTCCCGCAGGGAAAGCCTCCCAATGGTGAAGTACCCCGCTTGTTCCCGCAGCTGCGGATACAAGCCATCAGGGAAGGCTACCCGCACTAATAGCAAGGCTACACGCACAAGGCACTAACTCTTGATACTTCAGTAATGTCACCTGAAGGAATGAGCAAGGCGGGAATACTCCCGCCCAAATGAGCCAGTCCGTATGCTTCTGGAAGATCTTTTGTACTATACCTGCCAAGGTATGGGCAAAATAGACGATCTAACCAAAACAGCCCATGAACCAATCACAGGGTGACAGCTCACCGACAACAGTACGAGGAGGAGCACCCTCTAGTACTGTTTGTCACTATTAGCCGCTGCCTACTCACCAACCCTCACTGTGGGACGTGCGTAGCCTACAGTTGGTGGAACAGTGCATAGCCGACAGTAAAGGAACAGTATACAGCTGGCCCTGTCACTATCGGCCGCAGCCTATCCACCAACCAGCATGGCTTGTGTGTAGCCCACTGTTGGTAGAACATGAATACTATTCAGCCGGCTGTACCTTCTTGGAAACTTACCTTCGGCTATAAATACTCCAACACCTTGGAATGGTAAGGACACTATCGGATATCTCATTATCTTATCTTCTCTAGCAATCTCTTAATATACACTTATATTCAGAGCAATCTAGTCTGATTCTCACGCCGGAGGGTGGTCACAAGGAGGAACCCCCCCTTCTCAGTGACGAGCTTACGGTTTCTGTTTTGCATGTCACCTGAAGAACAACTTTCTTTGCTGGACCTCATCCTCGTGGGAGACATCTATTTAACCCCCAGATTATCCGTAATCTGCCCGGGGTTAATTAGTGTTTCTTCATTGGCGCCATCCGTGCATAAAAGCTAGAACTAATTCTTAGTTTTTTCAAAATTTCAGAAGAAATGGTTAACGTTACTCCGGTCCCAAAGCCAGTAAGTGACCAAGAAACCCCGGTAACCACAACCCCAGCAACTGGGGGGAACACCGGCGGTTATACAAATTTTACGAACACTACCCCGGTTACCCAAGCCGGGTCAAGTGCAGTAAACAATATTTCACTGGGGTTCACTGATGCCCAGTTGGAGAAACGGACGAGGGTCCCTCGCCAAACACTCGATCAAGTTAAGGCATGGGCCGAAGCACGTCAGAAAGAGTTCCAAGCCGAGTTGTATGAACGCTTGCGTTCACTTCAACAGGCTGACGAATTCGGCAGTACTCGCCAACATCTCAACATGAACAGTGAGTGCGAGTACTCGGACGATGAGTGGGAAGAATCCGATACCGACGCAAACCCTCGCCATAAGGCAAAAGGGAAGCGTAAGGAAACGGACTTCCAACCGACAAGGAATTTTGGAGAAACCTTTAAACCAACGAACGCGGGGAGAAACCCACGTGACTTCTCCAAAACCTTTAGACCAACTGCTGCAAATGCAGGAAAGTCCAAGTTTGCAAGGGACATTGCGGAAGCAATCGCCCCGAGAAGTGCCAAACAAATGTCCAACATCGGCACTTATGATGGTCTATCCGACCCAGACGACCACTTGAGCAGATTCATTGCGGGGGCAACCGTCAGTAACTGGACGGAACCCACGTGGTGTTATATGTTCCAGATGACACTGGTTGGAGCGGCCAGGGCATGGTTCGATCGTTTACCGGTCCACCACATCTATGATTGGGCGGACTTTCAGAACAAGTTCAGCCAACACTTCAGCCAACAGAGGAAATATACTGAAGAACAGTGGACGATCCTCAACTGCATTAGAGAGGAGGATGAATCTTTACTAGACTTCATCACTCGCTTCAACTCCAAAAAGCTGAGTCTGGGCAACATAAGTGAAGATCTTGTTCGCGCCGCTTTCATCCAGGGCGCCGAATACCCAGAGCTTATCCGCACGTTGACGGGTAAGGACGGCATGCCATCCACATGGGATGCCATCATGACGGCGGCCAAGCGCTTTGCCGAGACAGAGAAGCAACTGGGTAGGGATCTTCCCCAGAGTACACACCTCTACACGCAGAGGACCAGAGAAAACAATGTTCGGATCGCCCGGCAGAACAAAAAGAGGAAGCTAGGTATTTGGCAGTCAAGGGTAAACTTTGACACCTCATCCAGCTCTCGCCCTTTTGTTGGCGGAAGGGATAAGACACACCCTTCAAGCCGAAAACACCGGTGGACGCCACTCACCAAAAGCTTCATCATCATCATCATCGTACTCAGTATATCCCACCAATAGCAATGCTATGGTAGGGTCTGAGGAGGGTAAGATGTAGACAGCCTCACGGAGATATTTGCCACCGAAAAACTACCATGGCCAAAAGCTCCAATGATCCGGCAGCGACCTAATGCGGATCAAAGCAAATCCTGTGACTTCCACGGGACAAAGGGTCATAGTACGGAGGAGTGTACATCCTTGAAGGATATTGTTGAAACATTCGTCAAGGATGGAAGACTTGCACACCTTGTGGCATCAATCAAGAAGGGAGGAAGGAATGATAACCGGTACAGAGGCAACGGACGAAAGCCCGTTGACATCAGCATCAACATGGTTCATGGCAACATCAGAGGAAGAAAAAGGCGAGCGACAGAACCATGCGCGTGGAAGGAAGCTGAGGTGCGCTTCCCGCGAGTGCCAGGAGGACCCAGCAAAGAAGGCCCTATCGTCATCAAAAGCCAGCTGGGGCACTACATCACTTCTCGCACTCTTGCTGACAACGGCGCCTCGTCAACGGTGATGTACAGGCAGTTCTTCGACAAGCTAGATGACGAAGACAAGGAACGCCTGGAAACGGTCTACGCCTCGATGGAAGGGTTCGACGGCAGCACAAACACCCCCCTGGGTATCCTATCTTTCCCCGTCACTCTTACGGACGGGAATCACTCACGCACAGAAGATGTGGATTTTGTCGTGATGAGGAAGCCACACCACACATACGACATTCTCTTCGGAAGAGACGGGATGGCAAGATTCAACGCCGTGGTATCTTCAGTCCACGGCATGATGGGATGGGCAACAGCTGAGGGTGTAGCGATGATCACCGGCATTCCCCAGGTATGCATCGCATCTGTCTCATCTAAACCCAGACCAAAGATGGCTAAACCAACCATCACCGAACCGGAAAGATGGGCCTTCAATGGCAAATACCCTGACCAGGCCGTTACCATTGGCCCAACAGTCGTTGATCCCACACGCACCTTACTCAAACGCTTACTACAGAAAAACGCTGACATCTTCGCGTGGACAGCAGCTGACATGACTGGCGTACCCCGAAGTAAGGCAGAGCATAAGCTCAAGTGCGACCCGGCTGTTACGCCAGTCGTACAAAAGCGCAGAGTAATGGGGCCAGAACAAACTAACGCGTGTAGAACCCAAGTCAAGGAACTCCTTGACGCAGGCATCGTACGCGTTAGCAGATATCAAACATGGGTTGCAAATCCCGTTATGGTACCGAAGAATAACAAACAATGGCGCATGTGCATAGATTTCAAGGACTTAAACAAAGCATGCCCCAAAGATTGTTATCCGTTACCCGAAATTGATCTTAAGGTGGATTCGTTAGCACCGTTTCGCCTTAAATGCTTCCTGGATGCGTATAAGGGGTACCATCAAATCCACATGGCCGTTGACGATCAGGACAAAACCGCATTTCGGACGCCCGATGGCACATTTTGTTACCAAATGATGCCATTTGGACTTAAGAATGTCGGGTCCACATACCAACACCTGATGGACAACCAGTTTCAGGCCCAAATTGGGAGGAACTTGGAAGTCTACATGGATGACTTGGTCATCAAAAGCCCTGACGCAGAAGGGATGTTGAAAGACATCGAAGAAACTTTCAACACGCTCAGGAAGATAAACATGAAGCTCAACCCGAGCAAGTGTTCCTTTGGGATGGAAGAAGGGAAGTTCTTGGGGGTCATCGTCACTAAAGATGGCTTCAGAGCGAACCCTGAAAAGGTCGAAGCCATTATCAAAATGGAATCACCTACTACCATCAAACAGGCTCAGACACTGAATGGACGACTAGTCGCACTTAATCGCTTTTTGGCAAACCACGCGGATAAGTCGTTTCCTTTCGTGTCAACGTTGAGAAACTGTTTAAAGAAAACGCACTTCAGCTGGACACCAGAAGCGGAAGCAGCTTTTCAGGAGATTCGGTCACGCTTGATCGAACTCCCAACGCTCACAGCACCAGAAGCGGGGGAGGGGTTAATCCTATACCTTTCTGCAACAGATAGAGCAACCGGGGCGGTCCTGCTAGTTGAACGGAAAGGCATCCAGATGCCAATCTATTATGTCAGCCGTATCCTAACAGACGTAGAAACCCGGTACTCTACCCTCGAAAAATTAGTCTTAGCACTTGTACACGCTTCACGCAGGTTAAGACGATATTTCCAGGGTCACCCAATCACCATTCTCACCAACTTCAAACTTGCAAACGTTCTACGCAAACCCGAGTTATCGGGACGCCTAGCCAAATGGGCAATTGAGTTGGGGGAATACGCGATAAAGTATAAGCCAAGACCAGCCATAAAAGGCCAGGTTTTGGCCGGCTTTATTGCGGAAGTGCCTGCATCGCGAGAAAAAGAGTGCCAGGAAGAGGCTCAACCCTCTCCAGCACAGGACATCAATGATGTCTGGCGACTCTACACTGATGGAGCAGCCAGTAACGAGGGTTCAGGCGCAGGGTTGAAACTAACCAACCCAGCAGGCCAAGAATACACTTACGCTATTCGACTGGATTTTCCAAGTACGAATAACGAAGACGAGTATGAAGCATTCTTGGCCGGGCTGAGAATTGCGCGTAAGATGGGAGTGAAACACTTGGAAGCCCACGTGGATTCCATGTTAGTAGCCAACCAAATCAACGGGACGTACACGGCCGTGAACGACACAATGGCCCTGTACCTCGCACAAGCAAAAACCCTTATGCGCGATTTTAACGATTGCAAAGTCATACACGTCAAGTGTAGCGAAAACAAATCTGCGGATGCGTTAAGCAAGCTTGCATCATTAGCCTTCACCCACTTGGGAAAGGACATCCGCATTGAACTCCTCGAGGCACCTTCAGTCCCGCACAAGGAAATTTGTGTCATCCAAACCGGCACAGAAACGTGGATGACACCAATAATAAATTACCTTGCGGCAGGTAAACTACCAGAGTCAAAAACACAGGCAAGAAAACTACGCTGTAAAGCACTGAATTATCAACTCATCGATGACATCCTTTACAGACGTAACTTTCTTGGCCCACTCTTAAGATGTGTGGACAACCAAGATGCTGACTACCTCCTAAGGGAAGTACACGAAGGCATCTGTGGAGTACACGCAGGTCCACGCGCTGTTGTAGCTAAGCTAAACAACGCGGGATACTTTTGGCCGGGGATGCATACGGATGCGCTGGCATACATCAGAAAGTGCAGGTCTTGTCAGCTCTACGCACCCAACACGCATCGCCCGAAGAATGAACTTGTTCCAGTCACCTCTTCATGGCTATTTCAGAAGTGGGCCATCGATGTGACAGGCCCATTTCCTACAGCAGCAGGAAATGTTCAGTTCCTAGTGGTAGCCATCGACTACTTCACCAAGTGGATAGAAGCAAAACCCTTAGCCCAAACAACCGCGAAACATATCAAAAAATTTATTTGGGAATTTATTATTTGTCGTTTTGGACTTCCGCAGAATTTGGTGAGCGATAACGGCACCAACTTTGTTGACAAGAAGCTACAAAAGTGGCTGGAAGAACTTCAAATCACCCACACTTTTACCTCAGTGGCGCACCCGCAGGGTAATGGTGAGGTAGAAAGAGCAAATAAGAGCATCGTCGAAGACATAAAGAAAAGACTCTTGGAACACAGATCCGGCTGGGTGGACGAGCTTCCGCACGTCCTTTGGGCAAACAGAACGCTGAAAAAGGCCAGTACGGGAGAAACCCCGTTCAGTCTCACTTATGGCACTGAAGCCATGGTCCCGGTCGAAATTGGTTTACCCTCACCAAGGGTCTTGATTCAGCCAGAAGACAATGATGTGGAAAGACGGTTAGACCTTATGCTAACCGAGAAACGCAGAGACTTAGCCGCAGTGCGTGAAGAGAACTACAAGCGACAAATGCAAAAGTACTACAACACGCGGGTAAAACTCTGCAACTTCAATGTAGGAGACTACATACTGCGTAACAACGAGGCTTCGAACCAACAACGCCCAGGAAAACTGGCCCCGGTCTGGGAAGGGCCATACATTATCAAAGAAGTTCTGGGAAAGGGCGCATACCGGCTCGAAAGGCTCGATGGCACTCCCATCCCAAGAACATGGAATGGAGCTCAATTACGCAAATGTTACATGTAGATCAATTCCAAACTTGTAAAGAAAAGGCCTAGAGCCACTTCTAATGGAAATGATTCTCCTTTCACAATGTGTTGATAGCCTTACCTTTATACTTATGAACTTCCCACACTGATGTGCCGGTATTCACCGCATAAATATGGGAAGAAGTAAGTCGTTACGTGTGGAAGGCGGCAAAACCCGCATAAACACATAAAATGGTAAAAATTTCAAAAGAAAAGATAAGGAAAACTTTCACGCAGGTCAGTCATAGGTAAACTTTGGTCATCCCACTAAATGAAAGTGCCTAACCGCACAAATCATGATAGAGGAAACTGAACTAACCTATTGACAACCGCGCGTCGAACGGTTAACTTATTCAAAATACTTAGAAAATTTCTAACAGAAGGATGAGGAAAACCTCCACGCAGGTCAGATGTAGGCAAAGTTTAGCCATCCTACTAAGTGCAAGTGACGATCTTACCCGCACAATCACGAACGAGGAAGCAAAACTTCAACCTATTATCTACCACGTTCAAAGGTTAACTTATTCTAAACACTTAGAAAATTTCAAAGGAAAAGATGAGGAAAACTTCCACGCAGGTCAGATATAGGTAAAGTTTAGCCATCCTACTAAGTGCAAGTGACGGTCTTATCCGCACAATCATGAAAAAGGACGCAAAACTTTAACTTATTATCTACCACGTTGAAAAGTTAACTTATCTAAGTACTAAAGAAATTAAGTTAAATCAGAATATGCGTGAAATAAACAAGGCAAGGGATTGGCAAATAATCTTTATTCCATCGAAATCCAAATATTACAAAGATTGCTGGGTACATACCCGTATACAAAAGAAGCTATACAAAAATAAAAATCTACTCTAATGGTGGAAAGGGATCTTCAGGATCAAGCTTCAGGACCACTTCCACTTGGACCCGCACCATCAGTAGAGCGTGGCGGTTCAAGGAAAGCTTTAAGGATAGCTAGCCCATCATCAGCAGCAGCAACTTCGTTCACCTTCTCCACCACCGGATGCGGGAAGGCGGCATACTGGTTCACTGCTTGGTCATAAACAGCTTCAGTATCCACATCATACAAAGGGAAGTTGGAAGGCGGGATGCCTTTCTCAACGAACCCTAGACCAAGCAGGAAGCCGGCCTTTTCCCCATCCTCATGAGAAGCGTTGAGGGCTGCGCTCATGGCATCGTCGTATGATGTGTCCGTGAAGACTCGATGCACAACCTACAAGAAAAAATACAAGTGTCAGAACCTTTTCTATGTACAAAGAAAAGTGTAAAGATATGAAATTACGCATACCTGAGACAACGCTTCTCGAAGAAGCCATTCCTTGGTAACCAGAGCTTCCTGGAGGGCAGCTTGAGCTTGGTTACGGGCGCGTTCGGCTTCACTTTTGTTGAGGTTGGCAAGCAACACTTCTTTAGCCGCAGCCTCTTAACGCCCTTTAGCTTCCGCTCAGTATGGTCAAGCACCCCCCTCTGGTCCAAGATCTCTTGGAGCTTCTTGGCGTCTTCCATCGCCAAGGCATCATGAGCCTGTTGGAGCGCCTCTAGTTTGGCTTTAAGTTCCTCATTCTCGAGGCGTAGAGGCTCAGCAACAGCTTCAGCCTTGGTGGCCCTCTTAGTTGCGTTCCGTGCAGTTTCCTTAGCCAGCCGAAGCTGTTCGTTAACAGCTTGGGCAGCCTTGGAACGGGCCTCGAGACGGGCCTGAACTTCAACTTCAAGGGCCTTGAAGGCCTTCTCCTTCTCCACAGCAACGGCGGAGAGCCTCCTATTCTCCTCCCGGACAGCCCGCGTCTGAGCTACTTCTTGGATACGAGCTGCTTTTAACTTGTCGTTTTCACGACAAAGCAGCTCGACGCGCGGCTGCATCCGGGCCAGGAAAATTCGAAGCTCATTGGTTAGCCTACCCTCCTGGTAGCTAGCCATTGCTTCCCCCAACGCACCACTGGGAGCTGCGTGACGAGCCCACTCCACGCACTCCACAGGCGTGCGAAGGGTTGTTCCTCGGCGGATGTTCCATCGTGGAACATACACTTCATTGGAATCCGACACTGCAAAAAACAAAAAGCAGTTAGGAAAAGATGATATATAAAAAAAAAAGGCCAAAAGAACCCTACGCACCTGTAGGGTCGACAACAGGCCGATAGCCGCCAAACCCATCACCTGAACCCAAGGGAAATCCATCCAACAGGTCAGGCAGATGGGAAGGAGGCAGAGGTTGGCGAGAAGCCCCAAGCATACCTGAAGGATCGGCCGTCGTTGCCGATGACGGAGGAGGCATGGTGAAGGCCGCCGCGGTAGTAGAAACCAACGGAGGTGAACTCACCGTAGGTGAACTCACAACCGTGGTCGCCGCTGCGGAGGAGCCCGCAGAAATAGTCACCACCGGCTCAGTGAAAGATTCAGTAAATATGGCACTGATAGCCGGCGGAGATGTCGTCACAGTTGGAACAGTTGGCTCATCCGGGTGAGCAACTGAACCAACTGAAGCAGGCGCAGACGCCTGGGTCATCGCCTCAGGTAGGTTGACCAAACCTACCGTCATGGGTCCGGAGGTGCTCCTCCCCGCTCCACCCTGGAATGCGGTAGCATCCACGCCTGCACAAAGAAGATAAGTATAATGATGGAAAGCTATGAAGTTAAAAGTAAAGGAAGTTTGTACTTACGGGTTTTCTTGAGCCTAAAAGTGCGAACAGGCGGGGACGAACCCGATGGAGCCGGCCTCTTCACGCCGCTCACCGTCGTTGTCCTGGGCTGCTCGGAGGTGACGGTCGTCTCAGCCTCCGGAGCAGTGGTCTTATCACCACCAGGGTTCCCCGCCACCTCCTCGCTCTCGGTCTCTGAATCAGACCGAGGCACCGGATCGGCAGTGGAGGCAACCTTCGCCTTCCTCTTCCCGCCGGCAGCCTTCTTCTTCCGCACCAACGGAGGACCATCTGCGGATTCCTCATCAGAAGATGACAAGATTAGAGGAATTCCAGCAGAGGTTTCAGCATTGAGAGGTCGAGGGTTGAATAACGCCTTACCTGGCCGCGTGGCGCTCAGAATAGGGTGGCCTGGCGGGTAGACCTCCACAAACCGATCCCTCGTTTGCTCCAAGATGGGCAACTCGTTCTCATCGAGAGCACGAGTACCCATCCGAGTGGGACCATCACTCTCTCGCGGCTGCAGGAGAGACTGCAAGTCGTTCCCCTCTGAAATAAAAGAAACAAATAGTTAGAAGACAAACCTATATAAACAAAGAAGACAGAGCATACCGTAAGGGACAGAGTTCAAACCGTATTCGAGGACGATGGGAACCTGTGACGCCTCCTTCCACACCCGGCTCATCCCAAGCATCACCATCCCAGACTCCGCAAAGCGGTATACCGGAGTCTGGACCCGGGAGATCTTGGCGAACCACTCCGCCTCCTAGTAGTTGAGGGCGTGAAGGGCGGGGAGTGCTCTCCCATTCTTAAAGGTCATCGCAAGGGGGACGACGCGAGCGGAGATATAAAAAAACTCACGCTTCCACGACCGAAGACTGCGCTCGGTAGCGCAGATCTTCAACCCCTTGATCCGATTAACCAAGGTGTACCACCCCTGGATGCACCTCCAAGAATAGAAGGTCATCAAACGGTCAACATGGGGCTCCACGCCCAGAATGAGGCACACCCACTCAAAGTGGCGGATCTTGGCGATCGCCATCGGGTGTACCTCCGTCAGATGCACACCGTGCCTCTCCAAGACACGGTATACAAACTTCGTCAATGGGAACCTGAGATTCCCATAAACGAAGAATGCAGCGTACACCCCTATCTTGCCCTTGGGGGCATCGTACACCGTCTGGTGTGGCTCCGGAAACTCAGGCTCGAACGGCTCGAGCATGAACTTCCGGACGATGTACTGAAAAAGCTCGGCAGGAAGAGCGCACTGGCACTCGCCAGCAGTGCTCTTGTCGTCCTTATCAGAAGTGGACGACGGCTTCTCGACGAACACGTCAGACTCCTCGGCAAAAGAAGACATGTTTGGATGTACAGAAAAACGATTTCAGAAGAATGCTCGACGGAATAGTGAGTATTCGCTGGAAATCGTTTAGAAGATGAAGAGAAGTGAAAGTGTGGATTGCAAAGGACCCTCTCCCCCTTTATATACTCATCGCAATTAATGCGATGAATTTAATGCAGAAGAGAGAGAAATCGCAGGTGCAATGAAACTATGACACGTGCCAATGAGCAAGCTGGCAACAGCTGTTGAAAGGACGTGTGCCATTAATTTCGCGGCCACGCGCCCGAGAAATCGCGCCCACGCGCCTGAAAAAGCGCCTGGAATGACCATATACTGTCACGTCGCCATAACTTCCTGCACGTCCTGACACTGTCAGAAGAAACCGTCGGACGACGTTTCAACAGTTTGGACTGTTCTTATCCTTTCACCAACTCTTCGAATTTCAAAATTTCAAAAAGATTCAAAAGTAAGCGGGAAAATACCCCTTACCTTGGCAACCAAGTAACTATAAGACAGGTGCGGGTACAGTGTTAAGGCAAAACCCTTCACATACTTAGCACCCGCAGGGAATTGACGCCAGGAATACCTTGGAAGTAAAGTAACTGTAAGACGAGTGTGGGTACAGTGTCAAGGCAAAACCCTTCACATACCTAGCATTCCGCAGGGAATTGAAACCAAGAAGGATCTTCTGGGCCATGCTTGCGGAAACGGGAATAAATTCCCCGCATAGCGGGAACATCGAGAACTATATTGTTTGAAACTCCAAGATGGAATTGGTGGTTTTAACATAATTGATCACTATGTTCAAAACTACCAAAACCTCAAGGAGAATCCACACAAGTGGGACTCAACGCTCCTGACTTGCGAGGAGGTTACAGACCTACCCGCATCATACCCAAATATCAAGCAGGAAAGTCGGGAATTTCTGCAAGTGACATTAGGACTTCCGCGGGAAGAATCCCCATGGAAAACCTTAAAACTAAACCCTTTTCAAAAACCCTTTGCTTAAGTCCAAAAGTTCACCTCACTTATTAAACATTCATGAGAAGAACATTGGACTGGGGGGACTTGAAGAGGTAGGTCCCAGCAGAGCCCAGTTGGACCCGCAGGACTCACCTTGAAGAGAGACGTCTGCGCAGAAACCAACTGGATTTGCAGGACCCACCATGCTAAGAGACGTGACGTCCTTACGCGCAGTACGCCAGCTGTTCCCGCAGGGAAAGCCTCCCAATGGTGAAGTACCCCGCTTGTTCCCGCAGCTGCGGATACAAGCCATCAGGGAAGGCTACCCACACTAATAGCAAGGCTACACGCACAAGGCACTAACTCTTGATACTTCAGTAATGTCACCTGAAGGAATGAGCAAGGCGGGAATACTCCCGCCCAAATGAGCCAGTCCGTATGCTTCTGGAAGATCTTTTGTACTATACCTGCCAAGGTATGGGCAAAATAGACGATCTGACCAAAACAGCCCATGAACCAATCACAGGGTGACAGCTCACCGACAACAGTACGAGGAGGAGCACCCTCTAGTACTGTTTGTCACTATTAGCCGCTGCCTACTCACCAACCCTCACTGTGGGACGTGCGTAGCCTACAGTTGGTGGAACAGTGCATAGCCGGCAGTAAAGGAACAGTATACAGCCGGCCCTGTCACTATCGGCCGCAGCCTATCCACCAACCAGCATGGCTTGTGTGTAGCCCACTGTTGGTAGAACATGAATACTATTCAGCCGGCTGTACCTTCTTGGAAACCTACCTTCGGCTATAAATACTCCAACACCTTGGTATGGTAAGGACACTATCGGATATCTCATTATCTTATCTTCTCTAGCAATCTCTTAATATACACTTATATTCAGAGCAATCTAGTCTGATTCTCACGCCGGAGGGTGGTCACAAGGAGGAACCCCCCCTTCTCAGTGACGAGCTTACGGTGTCTGTTTTGCAGGTCACCTGAAGAACAACTTTCTTTGCTGGACCTTATCCTCGTGGGAGACATCTATTTAACCCCCAGATTATCCGTAATTTGCCAGGGGTCAATTAGTGTTTCTTCAGTAACGGAGAATATTTTCGTTTATAGTAATTGTGTTTTATATTACTGAGGAAGAAGAACAAATAAATACATAATGTTTTAGCCTACACATAGAAATAAATAAACAATTATGATTGAAAAATCCCTTTGAAGATGTAGCAACGGTATTTGATTTTCAAATTGTATGGCTATCAACTAAGTCTTTAAAATATTGCAGATTTTATTATTTTTATTTTCTAAGGGGGTGTTTGGCCTAGCTTTTTTAACAAAGTTTATAGCTTTTTTAGTTTTTTTTTTATAAAATAAGCTTACCTTGGTGTTAGGTTTAGTTTTTTAAGCTTATGCTTTTTTAGCTTATATAAGCTCATTTGAAAAAACTTATTTGATTATGGTTTTTTAGCTTATTTGATTAAGCTTATTTATTTAAGGGTGTAAATTACTCATTTGTCCTCAAATGATGGTGGATTAGTAATTATTACTCTAACAAATTAAAGATTGTTGGATTAAACAACTTTTTAAGACAAATAATTAACTTGTAGAATATAAGCTAATCTAAACACTTAAAAAAAGCTTATCAAATAAAAGGAAAAAAAACTATAAGCTAAGTTTATATATAAACAAAAGCTTAAAAATAAAAGCTAGGCCAAACACCCCCTGTGGGAACTTTTATCCTAACGATTGTTCATAAGACACTACATATTAGAGAACTTTTATTGACGAAAATACGTCATTGATTAGTTAGCGAAGATTACAATTGTCAGTAACACGTTGGTGAAATTCCGTAAAGTGCGTGTGTGGGTAAAGACTTTCCCGACTGAACATCAAAGATTACATTACCCACGAATTTAGCAGCTGAATTATCCGGTGATAGAAAACTTTAACAACGTATTTTGGTTTCGTTTCAACAAATTTACCACATATTTTGTGGTTGACCTAGATTGGCCAAGTATGGTCGTGAATTACCATTTTTTTACGGCGATTGACCTAAATTCACAAAGATCTTGATTAACCTATGATGACCAAGTATGGTTGTGAAATGTGAATGACCATTGTTAACCTAAATCAACCAAGTATGTTAGGCCTAGGATAACTATCATCGACCTTAGATAGACAACCTATGATTGTGAGTGCCATTGTTGAGATTGTTGACCTGGATTCATAGTACGTCACCCTTACTTTTCACAACCATAAACCTAAATCTAAACTAATATATATTGTAGGTTTCTTCATCAACTCACAATGACACAATTGTAAGTTGGGACCAAACCTCAACTTCTCTCTCAATAATTTCATCAAACATGTTAAGAACTTCATCCTACTCTCTCTGCTCATAAATTCTGAAAAACAAAAAAGAAAAGCTCGTGTAGCTGCTGGGATTCGAGCCTAGGTCTACACGGCCACAACATGGAATTCTTACCACTAAACTACAGCCACAAGATGTTAATTTAAAAAGACAAAACTAAATAACCCATATGACAAATTATTTTGTTTTAATTCTTAAGCTCATAATTATTATTACATTAAAGGCTTGATTATACATTACATTATTCTTACCGGCCGTAATCTTTCACATTTCTTGCAATTCTTGTTGTGCTCATACTGTTAATTTCATACATCAAGGGTTACTCAACGATTTGAATCTTTGATTTTTAACAATATATTTTTAATAACATAATATTTGTTAAAAGAAATAAAAAGATATATTTATAATTCTAGGCAAAATCTAGAATTTTTTTGTGTTTGTCATTCTAAGATAATATTAAGCGTTAAGCATATGTTTATAACTTATGAATTTAAAATTTTTGGTTATTTAATACCTATAGCCTATAGCTAGGGGTGATAAAACAAACCCAAATAGGTTGTTTTGGATCAATATGAATAATTTTAAAATTAGAATGGGTTAAGACTTAAGATAGATCAAAAGAATTTTTCAAGGAGGTCAAGATGGGTTTGGAAAATACTAGTGACTTTTGTTTATGAGTTGGAATTGACTAAAACAAGCTGCATTAAATTTTATTTTAAACAAAACTCACGAAACTGAATATCAATCAATCAATCATATCCAGTGGAATCCCACCCATAGCAACGCTATAAGTAGGGTCTGGGAGAGTGGGATGTAGGCACACTGTACCTCTATCTGATGGGGTAGAGAGGTGGCTTCCAGTGAGACCCTCAGCTCAAAGTAACATAGTATGTGAGAAAATAAGTGGCATCAACGTACAATAGTAGTATTATTGATAATAACACTTAGTAAAATTACCAATACATGTAAGATAACGAAACTGAATAGAAACCGAGAAATCGTAGCCGAAATCGTTGAAACCGCATAGATACCAAAACCAACCGAAATGGAAAAAAAAAAAGCAAAACTGAACCAAAAATAAACCCGACAAAAATCGAACCTGAACCGATACAAAACCGGGTTTTTTTTAATGAATGAGGATGACGGGGGAAACATTTTAGTTATTTTACATTTTGCGTTTTTTATTTATGTTTTGAGTCATTATTTTGTTATTATTTTTCTGAATTTTTTTAAGGGTTTTTGAAACTTTGTGTATTTTAACATACATTTGGGTTAAGATGGGTTAGCTTTACCCATCTTGACCATACCCATCCTAACGCTCTATTTTAAAATTCATCATGACTCATACACATCCTAACTCATACTCATTCTAACCCATTATCCAAACTCAACCCAACCCAACCCACTCACATGCCACCTCTACCATAGCTATAAAACATATATATGCGCCAAGCAATGTTTAACACTGTAATCTTTCATAAGAGTTCAGCGGATCGTACAAAGTATGCAATATATCGATGTTGAAGAACTGTAACTTTGTTTTAATAGGATCGGATTTGTCATTCAAAAGGGGTTGCAGCGCAACTTGTTGCCCACTTACATGCCTCTCTATTGTAGCTGAATTCTTTTGGTAACTTATTTAATATATTGCTTACTAACATCCAAAAAACAAATAATAAAAAATTTTCTTTGTTTGTTTTGTAAAACACTGTCAACTTCTGTATAAATTTTATACAAGGTTGATATGATAGATGCATTAATGTAAGTGTTTGAGTTGTATATAAATTGACAAGATAACAATAATATACATAAACATAGTCCACAACCAATGAAGTACATATTTGTACGTAACATAACTTATTGGTCCTCAACTTCCCTCCAGTTACTGATGTACGTAATATATGTATCAACAAAGTACAAATGATTCTTACGGTAAGGGGGTGGGGGTGGTCCCGTGATGTAGCGTGGAACACTACCACCGGTCCTCCCATCACGCATGATGGTTGAAAACCGTGGTGGTGATCACGCTTGGAAAAGTGACCGTTGGTTGGGGTGGGGGTTGTGACTGTTGGAAAGTTAAAACAAAAGTTAATTTTTTAAACAATATAAATAACATACCATTCCAATCCAAGTCAAAATCAAATCCAACTCAAATCCAACTTCAAACACTCTCAATCCTCTACTATAAACAAAATTCTAACATCACACAAATGGAGGGTTCAAGGAAACGTGGTTCGGGTTCAAAGACAACCCAATCCCGACCAAAGGTTCGAGCAAATCTTGGCGAGCCGGCGAGATTCCGGTTACAAGATGAACCCGACACAACCCAACCATTCCAACAACCACCTTTTCAACCACAACCGTTCTAAAACCAACCTTTTCAATCACACCCATTTAATCCACCGTTTCCATCAACACCGTATCAAAACCAACCGTTTATTCCACCTTTCTCTAGCCAATTTTTTCAAAACAATCATTTTCAAACGTTTCAAACTCAACCTCCATAAACGTCTATCTATCCCCCTAGAGGATAACAATGTTATACATCAATTTGCACGTGCATTTCGTGATGAAGATGACGATATGGATGAAGATGAACCAGTTCAAGAAGATGATGATGATGACGATGACAATACGGGAGCCGGTTCGGGTCGTAGAATTTGGCCGCCCGAGGAGGAGGTTGCCTTGACCAAGGCTTTTTTACACACATCCGAAACAAAAAAAACACGCAAACCAACAACGACGAGACTTGTTTTGGAAACGTGTTATTGCACATTTCAGCAAACTTCCCGGTTCAACAGTATGAAACAAGTATCAAATGACTTCCAAGTTGGGAGACTTGAATCGAAAAATGTCGAACTTCAATTCTTGCTACATCCAATTGGTAATTATTTTTTTTTTTAATTTATTAGTTTAGTTTTTTTTATAATTTATTACTTTATTTTTACAATTTTGATATATATATTTTTCTAAATGATTTGTAGACCCGAACTCCACAAAGTGGAGCGAGCGAGGTGACTATCATAAAGAACGCCTTGAGCAATTATATCAAGATTTTCCGACATAAATGTTTTCCCCTCTTGGACGCGTGGGAGATTGCGAGACATCACCCGAAGTGGGAACCGATTCCCGTGGTCGACATGGATGGACCCACGGCTCCAATGAAGAAAGGAACTTCAAAAAGATCAAAAACTTCCGAATTCGGGAACTACACGTCTACCGACAGCTTGTCAAGCAACATGTTGAACATGAACTTGAACGAGCAACCCGGAGACGATCCCGACGAAGACATACCCACCCCCACACGCCCGAATCGCAAGAAAAGTGGGGAATCGTCAAGATTAGGAAAGGAAGTGGTGGCCGATGACTTCAACGTATACAAGTCGGCTTAGTTGGCGAATATGGCCGAGGCGAAAGAGCGAAAAAAAGAAGCTCATGCTTTAAAATGAAACACGAGGATACGTATATAAACCATTTGAACGAAAAACCAAAAAAACATTGATTTTACCTTCCTCCTTCAACAACACGAAAATCTTGACGAACCCTTTAAATCAATCCTACTTCAACGCAAACGCAAAATATGAGAAAAGTGGGGTTGGGCAGCGCCATAGTTTTTTTTTGTCCGCTTTTTTTAATTTATTTATCTTTGTAATGTATATTTTATTTAAATGCAATATTTATTTAACCTTGTTTTATTTTTTATATAATTTAAAAAAACCACACACCACCATCGCTACTAAATTTCATCACTAGTGATGAATTTAGATAGGGTGATGTGACACATCATCATTGGGTGATCAAAGTGATGAAAAAACCATCACAATGACCCCCCCCCCCCCCCCCCTAAGTATTAATAAAAAAAGACAAATCATACGCTGCATCTCACGTCATAGACTCACGTTCACTCTCTAAAATTTCAAGGAACTTTCAAGGAATTTGAATAATGTATTAACGATGGGTT
Source organism: Bidens hawaiensis (assembly GCF_021521415.1). Classification (NCBI taxonomy): domain Eukaryota; kingdom Viridiplantae; phylum Streptophyta; class Magnoliopsida; order Asterales; family Asteraceae; genus Bidens; species Bidens hawaiensis. The sequence continues at coordinate 661,964 of NW_027491477.1, forward strand.
TAGACCCCCCCCCCTAAGTATTAATAAAAAAAGACAAATCACACGTTGTATCTCATGTCATAGACTCACATTCACTCTTTAGAACTTTTAAGGAATTTGAATAATGTATTAACGATGGGTTTAGAATACTTCTATCCCAAATTTGTCATGTGAGATGACATGATCATAGGAGACTAGGTAAATCTTGGTTCACTTATGGCTTACTAACTCGATTGTATCATATGACACACACAACTCTTTTTATGACGTACGTAGGATCGAAGGTGATAAAATTTCCTTTTCTCCAAGTAATGAAAAGGTGAATTAAAACGAATGAAAACGTTAAAATACAAAGAGAGACAAACATGAGAATAGTGACAATGATTTGTGGCAAAATAAATAAATAAATAAACCTAAAAAACAACAAAAAATCATGACTCAAAATATAAAATAAAATGAAAATTAAAAAAAATAAAATTGTACCCCCATCTTTCGAGTTAAAGAAAACGATGAAAAATGCACAATGATGAAAAAAAACACAATGATAAATAAAAAAATCACAATAGATCGCAAAATATAACACAATGTGAAAAAAATTATAACATAATGTTAAGTAATATAACACAATATTAAGTAAACAAAACACAATGTCAAGAAAAGAAAAACATAATCAACGAAGAAAAAATACAATAATAAATAAAAAGACACAATGATTTTTTTTCTTAACACTTTTTTTAAAATGAGAAAGACGGGAGAAAATTCTTGTTTTTTTACTTAGTTTAATAAAATTTTAATTTTCTGTGATGATTTCTTTTTTTATAATTTTTTTGAGAGGTTTTTCTTTTCTTTTTTTATTTAATCTGCCACAAATCATTTTTATCTTTCTCATATTTGTTCTCTTTTATAAATAACATGACTCTTAAAGCAAATGTGTGTTAATTGCATGTTAAATTAATATCATGTGTTGAAGCCGATCGAAACCTAAAACCTACTTTCAAAAAAAGGGCTAAGAGTCAAGAGACGAAAATGGTAAATCAAAACTAGGAATCATAGCTCGTAATTAAAAAACTGTAATCACCAAATCGGACAAAGAAAATATATTAATTAATGATAATAAATGAAACAAATGCCTAGGCGTGTTTTTAATAGTAAAATTTCTTTTAGTATTTTTTTAAATGTAAAAATCCCACCTGAACAGTAATATAATCGATTCAGAATAACCTACTATAAGATAAAAATGTATTTAAAGCAACAAACATAAAACCTAAGTAGATTATTATTTTATAAAATGTGTCATCGAGTTAAAACATAACTAGTTTACTTTTAGGAGTTGATGTTATGTGGTGTTGTCACTTGTCCATACCATGTCATCCATATTTCTTCCGCCAAACAATTTCACATGGTGAAGAAGAGGGTGACAAAGGGCGGGGCTCCCCTTTAGGTGCTACTGCGTTAACAAGACAACAGACTCAACAGTGTAGGGCTATAATCAAATTTAACCAATCACATTCATCCACACATATTTTATATTAAAAAAAAGAATAATAATTATGTTAGTTAAAACTTAAAACCATTACATTTTTCTAATAGAAACGTTAGTAAAACCTCAATGCTTACTGACGGTAACGTGACTTAATGTTTTTCACGTTTTAGTTAAACCACTACAACACAATAAGTTGATTTTGGGATTTCATTTCAATTGTATTTGTTGTTGAAATTTATCATTTATTTTTTTAAGAATAGGAAAATACAATGTTTGCCTGAATTTTATTGTGATAAATACGAAAACAAACTCCAAACATCACGTATAAGAAATTAAAAATTAATTAGTAATGGAAAGGAAACACAATGTTTGGCTGTTTATATTGTGATGGAATATAAACGAAAACAAACTCCAAAAAACATGCATAAAAAATGAAAAACTAACCGTTTGTTTCCTCAGGTTTAACGCTAACGCTAGGCCACACTGGCGGGAACACATAAACAGACAGAAATGAGAATCAACAACCCATGCCAGATTACAATCAAACAGTACTCAAGTCAACCTTTTGATTCTTGACTTAACATTTATACCTCATAACCTCTAATTACTTCTTCTTATAAACATTCACATTTCACAATCAATAATAATCATATTAATTTCTCAATTAAACTTTTCATCACAATGATGCTTGAAATTGGGTGGGCTCCGCCGCACAGCGTGGGTCCTCTGACCCCAGTGTCCGAGAACTCCGAGGTCCTGGACTCTCCAGGCTCATACTTGGGCGCAACCAACAGTCGCCAGAATAGTGTAGAAGAGACTGGTAATGTTGAGGATGAAGTGATTACACCCTCGGCAGTGCCGTTTATAGCCTTGTTTAATTGCGCAGATTGGTTTGACTCGATTCTTATGGTGGCCGGGTCGTTGGGTGCTGCCGTTCATGGTGCATCGCTTGCGGTGTATTTACATTTATTCGGAAAGATTATTCATTTATTGAGCTTCCAGAGTAATGAAGATGAACTGTTTGATCAATTTACTCGGGTATCCTTCAAACATTATTTTTGAGTGATTTATTGTAGTCTTATTTTTCAAGACTTTCTAACATAATGTTATTGTTCTTTTCTATTTTAATTTGCAGTATGCTTTGTATATTGTGTATATAGGCTTGGCTGTTTTTGCTGCTGGATGGATTGGTAAGATAGAAACTAATTATACATCAATTTTGAGCAAATAACATGTTTACAGATTTAACTTTTTAAATTAATTATGTTGTTATGCATTGATGTCTTCTTGTATATTTGAACTTGCAGAAGTTTGGTGTTGGATTCTAACGGCTGAAAGACAAGCTGCTGTAATAAGAACAAAGTATGTTCAAGTAATATTAAACCAGAACATGAACTTTTTCGATACATATGGAAACAATGGGGACATAATGAACCAAGTCTTGACTGATGCTCAAGTAATTCAATGTGCTCTTGGTGAAAAGGTATAAATATATTCCACAGTTAGTATTTGCTTATATTTTTTTCCTCTAGTCCTTGCATATGTAATATAGATAACAATTTTTATACTTTCAGGTTCGAAATTATATTCACAACATTGCAGCATGTTTGGGTGGGCTTGTCATTGCATTTATAAATTGCTGGCAGATTGCATTTGTAGCATTAGCGACAGGTCCAATAGTTTTTGCTGCAGGTGGGATTGCGAATATATTCCTCCATAAGCTTGAAGAAAACCTTCAAGATGTGTATGTTCGTGCTGCAAATGTTGCTGAAGAGGTGTGCTATTCACATATCTTAGGGGGTCTTAAAGTTGATTTTATATTTATTGAATAAAACATTTTTTTTGCAGGCGCTATCAAACATTCGGACACTATATGCATTCACAAATGAAGCATTGGCCAAACATTCGTATGCATCTTCTCTTCACGAGACATTAAAATACGGTATCACAATAAGCCTTGTTCAAGGACTTGGAATTGGATTCACATATGGATTTGGAATGTGTTCTTGTGCTTTGCAACTTTTGGTAGGAAGGTTTTTAGTTACAAGTGGGAAATCCAGTGGTGCTGAAATCTTGACTGCCATTTTTGCTATAGTTTTAAGTGGCCTGTAAGCATCTTTTTCCTTTTAATTTCTTTACACTAAGGACTTATAGTTGTTTTCACTTGTTTATTAACATTATCTTGTAGTGGGTTGAATCAGGCTTCTACGAATGCACACTCATTTGAGCAAGGTCGCATAGCTGCATACCGACTATATGAGGTTATAAGACACTCTGGTTTGGCTGCTAATTCAGATGGAGATACTTTAGTTTCTGTGCAAGGAAAGATTGAGTTTCACAATGTTTTCTTCAGTTATCCCTCTTTTCCTGCAATTCCTATCTTAAGTGGATTTTACCTTACTGTCCCTGCTAAAAAAACCGTGGCACTTGTGGGAAGAAGTGGATCAGGAAAAAGTAGCTTGACTCACCTCCTGGAACGCCATTACGATCCTAATCTCGGTAAGATTATTCAACGACTATTATCTTTTTTTAATTTTTAGAAGTGTTACTGGATAAAATAGTAACCAAAGCTAGCCTGTTTCTGTTTCGCGTAACCAACTTTATTAACTTTCAAAAGTTTTCACTTTTGGTTACCAGAAACAGAAACCGAACCATAGTTTGTTACCTTTTTATGGAAAAACCATTGTTTTTAATCTGAATGTTTGTCATGGAGCAGGAGAGGTTCTTTTGGATGGAGTAAATACTAAAAGCCTGAAGCTAGAATGGTTGAGACACCAAATAGGGCTTGTGACACAAGAACCTGCTTTAGCATGTTTAAGTTTATCAGAAAACATCGCTTATGGACGTCCCAACATAACTTTGGATCAGATTCAGGAGGCTGCTAAAATAGCAAATGTGCACGCGTTCATAAGCTCTCTTGAAAAAGGATACGATACTAAGGTATGCATACATGGTTTATTAGTTTTAGTTTGTTCAGAAACCATCATTTTCTTACACTTCTTTTTTAATAGGTGGATGAAGTTGGTTTAGCATTGACAGACGAACATAAGATACGGATTTCAATTGCTAGAGCAGTTCTTTTAAACCCTTTAATTCTGTTGCTTGATGAAGTTACCAGCAAACTTGATTTGGAAGCAGAAAATGCTGTTCATGAGACCTTACGAATGATTACACTCGGGAGATCAACTATAATGATCGCCAGGAGAATAAATCTTGTGAAAGATGCTGATTTCATTGCTGTGATGGAGGGTGGTCAATGCGTTGAAATGGGCTCACATGATGAACTGATTAGCTTACACGGGTTGTATTCGGAGCTTCTTAGATGTGAAGAAGTAGTCAAACTTCCCGAAAGGCACATTACTTTACTTTACTTTTTATTTGTGTGGATGTACATATGTATGCTTGTGATGGTTACATGGATTTGTGATATATTTCAGGTTACCAAGTAAGAATGAAAATGACAATGAATCAGGTGAGGGTATTGAAATGAGATCTAACTCAGACCATAAATGTAAAGGTGAATATTCTAGTAATCGAGTTGGTGACGTGGCTCGGTTATTGGAGAAATACAGCAGTAAACATCAGAGTTTGCCATCTTTAGGGAGACTTGTGAAGCTAAGTTTACCAGACTGGTTGTACGCGGTTTTGGGAAGCGTTGGGGCTTCTATTTTTGGATCTTTGAGACCAATCCTTGCCTATGTTGTCGGGCTGATAGTGACCGCATATTACAAACCCAATGCACATCGATTTGATGTTGACAAATGGTGCTTGATAATTGTGTGCATGGCTATTATTGTTTTAGTAGCCACCGTGTTACAACACTTCTACTTTGGAATCATGGGAGAAAAAATGACAGAAAGAATAAGAAGAATGATGTTCTCGGCCATGCTTGAGAGTGAAGTAGGATGGTTTGATAAAGATGAAAACAAAAGTGATAATTTGCTGTCGTGGTTAGCAAACGATGCTGCATACGTGCGTGCTGCTTTTAGCGACTACATATGCATTCTTATCCAAGATTTTTGTGTTGCTTTTGCTGCTATAGTTATTGGATTATCTCTAGAATGGAGGTTGGCTTTGGTGGCTATGATAATCATACCATTTGTTACTGTCTCTACAACTGCGCAGGTTCTTGTCTGTTAACAGTTTTTTTTATATACATACAATGATTTAATGCATAAAAGAATGTTAATTATCAATTTATTATCTTTATTCAGAGAAGGGGATTTTCTGGCTTTTCAAAGGGCATTGAGGAGCTTCACAAGAAGGCTTCTGTATGTCTTGAAGATATGGTAAAAAACATCACTATTGTTATTGCATATTGTGCTGGAAACAATGTGTCACAACTCTACAAACAATATCTCAAAATGGTTTACAAACAAACTTTACTTCAAGGGCTGTTAACTGGATTCGTGTTCGGTTTTTCAAGATTTCTCTTTTTCGCTTGCAACGGTGTTCTACTTTACTACACTGCTATTTCTGTAAGAAATGGCTATATTGACCTTCCAACTGCCCTTAGAGAATACATGGTCTTCACTTTTGTTACCTTCGCACTGGTGGAACCGTTTGGGATCATGACACCTAACACAGACAAAAGACGAAAAGATCTTGTCCAGGTATTTGATATTATTGATCATGTACCCGAGATTAACCATGATGACTCTACTGCCCTTAAACCTGTTAATGCGTATGGAACGATTGAGTTTAAAAATGTTAACTTTTATTACCCGAAAAGTCCAGAAATCATGGTGTTGCGAGAGTTATCCATTAAAGTTGACAGTGGACACACGGTCGGTATAGTCGGGGTCTCCGGTTCTGGGAAAAGTACTTTACTTTCTTTAATATTAAGGTTTTATGATCCGGTTTCCGGGCAGATACTTTTAGATGGAAAAGATTTAAAACTTTTTAATCTAAGATGGTTAAGAAACCAGCTCGGTTTGGTCCAACAAGAACCTGTAATATTTTCAACAACCATTAGAGAAAACATTGTTTACGCGAGACATAACGCAAGTGAAACGGAGATCAAAGAAGCAGCCAGAATCGCAAACGCGCATCATTTTATTAGCAGTTTGCCTAAAGGGTATGACACGAAAGTGGGTCCAGGTGGGGTGGAGTTAACACCTGGACAGAAACTTAGAGTGGCTATTGCTCGTGTCGTGCTGAAAAATGCACCCATCTTGTTGCTGGATGAGGTGGATAGTGGTGTTGAGCACGAGTCAAGACGTGTGGTGCAGGAGGCGCTTGATAGACTATTAATCGGCAGCAAAACAACGATTTTGGTTGCACGTAGAGAGTCGATGATGAGACGAGTTGATAAAATATTGGTTGTGAATGGAGGGAAGATCGTGGAAAGTGGGACTCATGATTCTCTTGTGGCAATTAAGGATGGTGTTTATGCGAAGCTGACGCAGCCTCGTTTTGTAAAAGGACCAATGCCTCATTTTCTTGGTTTTACACGATAACTTTTGTGTTTCTGTTATGCAAATATATATTTGGTTTCGTAAATCCTCATGTATTTCAGATTTGCACAAAGAGGTTGCAAAAGCTCAAGTATATAAAATGATTCTTTTTATTGTTAGCTGGTGGTTGTTATAAAATGTTGTTTAAGTTGTTTGTTTCCTAAGCAATATTCCTTGCCTGTTTTCGTTTTCTGATTGCTCCCATTCACGAACAGTCCAAAAACACGGACACCATATACTAAATGTCGAAGATCGATTTGAAAATATTAGGTGATATATGTCTTGATATATATTAGGCTATGTTTGACGATCATAGGCTATGATTGATCATCACTTACTGACCATGGTTGATCTAATGTGACATATTGGGGGATACACGTCTTAATTAATCATCTTAGGTAGGTGTGATTCATAATGTGTCACCCGTGCCATATTAGATCGTAATAAGCCTTCACTGACGCGGGTGAAGATTATGAAGGACCCGAGGTGCCCCTGTCACCCCTGTTTTTTTCGCTTCGTAGTGTAAGTTTTCACAATTTCGTTCGAAAATTTTAGTAGGTGTTGAGTCCGGACCTCCCTAAAATACGTTTTCGCGACTTCGGTCACCCCTTTTGAAGAAACACGGATCTACTCCCCTTGATGGGTCCTAGATCCGATGAGTCAACAGGGTAGGATACGGATAACAACCAATTACGATATAAGCCCAATTCCCTGAAGTCCAGTGACCCGAACCTGCAAAACAAACACCGTGAGCTCGTTTACGGGAATGACAAGAGGGGGGTCTTCCCGTAACCACCCTCCGGCGTGAGGATAAGTACAATCCTGACGAAGATAAAGTACTTAAGTATATAGAGAGAGTACAGTGGGAGTGAATGAATACCTCATGAAGATTGAGAAGGTATTTATAGCCGAAGGGTGTGGGAAGGTAATTGGGCCAGCTGTCCTTTTTAGAAGATGCTCTCGTAACCACCTGAACACGTGTCCTCAAATGATAGGTTCAGCTATACGTTGCATGTGCATGTATAACAACCTGGTCGCGTGTCCTTATGAGATAGGATGGTAGAGAACTCTGGCCATGTGCACGGTTATAACGACCTTGCTAGGTGTCCTTTATTGATTGGTCGGGAGATCACGTATTACCCAAGAAAGCATCTTGGTAAATCTTCTAGAAGGTAATCAGTTAATTATAGCTGTCCTGCTGGCACTGCCTCCTAGTCACTTATGCGGACGAGTATTCCGTCTTGCGGATGACTTCTGAGGGTGTCGGGATGCTTCCGCATACGTCATATGGGTGTTTCTTCCTTAGGCGGTTAAGCGGGTGATCCGTATGTCCCGCGGGTGGCTTGAAGGAGGCTTCCTGTTGACCCGTGGGTAGTACTTAAGGGTATTTGGGTCTTTTTGGTACCCTACCTCAACAAGTCCGCCCAGTCCAGTGTTTCTTCCGCGTGAAGTTTTTATGCGGGTGAAATTTTGGACTTAATGTGTATTTGGGGGGTTCTTTATTCTGCAAGTTGGTAGGAAATATCCCTTGTTGTGAATGTGGATAAACATGAAAAATGACAAGTTGGCCACTCGCAGGCGCGTGGGCAAGTGACATGACGTTTATGCCGACTGTCACTGTACCCGGCTGTACAACTTTTTCTCTTTTTCGAATTTTCCGCGTGACGTGGAGACTGTCTATTAGGCGATGATTTCTCTCTCCAATGTTTATATCCCATCACATTAATTGCGATGGGTATAAATAGTGGAAGTTAAGTTCTTTTCGAAGTTTTATCGCCTCTGAATCTTGTCTTTCTTTCTTTCGATTCTTTTTCAAACTCAGATTAACCATTCAACTTCCATCACGATTGCTCGTTGTTCTTCATTTCTCGCCGAAGTGATGGCTGGTCGATCATTAATACCCAGTATTGACGAAGTTGTGGTCGATTGGGACCGATCTGAATATGAAGATCTGATCCATACATACGGTATTCTACCGGAATGGGGACCGGAGTTTCCCATTTCTGGGTCAGTTGCCAGTCTGCCACCACTTGGTAAAATGGCCGTATATGCTGACTATTTCATCTATGGGAATTTCCTTTTTCCCATAACTAAGATTTTTATGAAGATTTTGAGTGCTTATGGGATCCATTTATCCCGGTTACACCCTCGTGCCGTCATGAAAATTCTTCATTACGAGTTTGTATGTATGGCACATGATATGTTACCTCGACTTGATCACTTTCCTGTTTTCTACCGAGTGATCAACCGAGGTGGATGGTTTAAGTGCCAACCGATAGTCGACAGGATTATCGATCACGTGACCAAGATGGGTTCAAAGAATTGGCGCAACAGGTTTTTCTGGATAACCGAGGATGTGGTACCAGGTACCATGGTCCGACGTCCAGCCAACGAAGCACTCCCGGAGGTTGTTACAGCTACTCATGAGGGCCGGGAGTGGTCATCCTTGTTTTGAACCCCACTCCTATGCGGGTGTTACCCGAGGAAGCCCTTGTATGGGCGTGCATGAGCCGTCTGTGGCCATCTCCATATTTGGAACATGTTTTCATTGGTTTGGATTACCGTAAGTTGTCCTCTTTCTTTTTTCTTTTATTTGGAGCTTTATGATTGAGTTTTTACGTCTCTCTCACAAGTCCGGGACCCATGTTGAATGCTCTTTTAAGGACAAGGGTTGTACGAGGAATAGTATTCGCGATGCGAAATACCAGCCCATTCTTGAGAAGACTAAGAAACACTTCCTCTTCCCCGTAAAGGTGCGTGCCGAACCTATATTTTCGGATGCTACCTTTCAGTCAGGTGCGTACGTTTTAAACCCTGCTCTACTTAATGCTCTTACTTCTGATGGGATAATCTTTATTCTATCGTCGAGTGATGATTCCGCAACTCAAGAAGAAGGGAGCTCTGATGATGCTTCTGAAGTTTCATCTGTCTCGTCCCTATTGACAGAATTGGATCGAAAGAGGAATCTTCGGTCTTCTCAGGCAAGTGATGCGGGCGTAAGCTCTGTGGATGCCGGAAAGGAACCGAGGACTAAGAAACAACGGACTCATCGTCCTAAGAAGCCGAAGTCTAGTCTTGCTGAATACATGAGGACGGTGACTGGTACGAATTTAACGTTTTGTGCTTCGTTGTTTTGATTGGTAGCTAAATTGTGGTTTTCTTGTGCAGATCCATCGATTGTTGGAGATGTTATATTGGACAAGTTACCATCGCCGACGCCTACATCTGAGAAACAACCGTCTCCTTCTTCGGAGAAGGAAGCGGAAGACAAGTCTCTTACCCCTCCTGCTGAGACAAATGTGGAGGGTCTAAATCTTCAAACGGAGGGTAATGATTCTTTGAATTACCTCTTTGAGACTGGGGAAATTACCCGTTCTCAAGAAAATAATCCTGCTGTGAATGCTGAAGGTTTCAGAACCCAAGAATCTCCACCTCGTCCTCCTCCACAATTTTCTTTCACTTCCTCGCCTCTACCCACGGGTGAGGGAGGGGATTTTCAGTTTGGGCGATCGTTTCATGACGCCGGAGGGGAAACATCACAAGGTGCTCCTCAACAGTCTTCCTTAATCCCAGTTCGCCTCCATGCATCAAGTTCTGATTATTATGGAGAGGCGAATCCGGGGGAGGATTACCAACTATTTACTCCCAACTTGGACATTGTTAATGGGTCCCGGTTTACTGACCCAGAGATATGTATGGCTTTCATTAAGCAATGCGTGCCACCTGCGGATAGAGCTCACCAACATGGACGTTCTCGCCACGATCTTCATACTGATTTTTCTTCGTCCTTGGCCAACACTTTGGCTTGTGGGCAAGAAATATTACGTGAGTGGCGGATGATGGGTGGAAAGCTAGGCGAGGCTTCTCGAGCTGTTGAGGAAGCTAAAAAAGAGGCTAAGGAGCATCGCTCAATGAAAAACACGGCAAAGTGAAAGCTATCTGATGCCGAGATCGCACTTAAGGGTGAAAAGGACCGGCATGCTACTGCTGCCCGTCAGTGGAAAGAAGCCTGCGAGAGGCAAAATTCAGTTCATGAGGCTGCTCGTGCTGAAACTCAAATGAAAAAAGATGACTTGGCACGGGCTATTGAAGCTAATTCGGATTTAGAAAGCCAAGTAACACGCCAAGGCAACCGGATCCAGGAGCTTGAAGCAGAACTGAAGCTACAGAGAGAGCAATCTGAGCTTAAAGATAAAAATGCTGCTAAAATGTAGGCTGCTTATGACTCTTTGCTGCAATCCCGTGCAGAAGCGGAAGCCCGTGCCATTGAAGCTTTCAATGGCAAACAAAAAATGACTGACGAGTTGCGGGAGTTTCGGGGCAGGGCGGAGCGCGCAGAGCAAGATCGACAGTGGTTACTCACCCGAGGGCTTGACTCTGTAAGTTTCCTTCATCCGTCTTTCATTACACATCTAATGCTCTTGATGCTAATGAATCACTCTTTTCCTTTGTCATGTCATTCGACACATTAAAGGGAGTTCTAAGCTAACTGATAGCTTTGCTAACTTGATGACTGCTTCTTCCCAGACCGGCCGTTTGACGGGCTTTAATGAAGGGATGGTGTACGCTCAAACTGGTCGTTCTTTTGAAGATCATCCGCTTTACGGCCTTGATGTTAAGCAGGAGTATGATATGCGGATTAAAGAATATGACGGCCTGATGCTCCCAATACAAAATATGCTTCCGGATTTGCTTCAGCCGACGATGGTGTGCAACAACTGAGGAACTATTTGGATGACGAATCTGAGGATGCCTCGTCTAAGGAAACTCCATCAATACCTCCGGAGGACACATCAGCTCCTAACCCTTAGGATAGACATGAACTTTAAGATTTGTAATAGTTTCATCATATTTTTGTAACCGTCTTTTGATGTTAATGAAAAGAAACTTTTTGTCCTTTATGAATACTATATTGCATATAAAATAATATTATTTGTGAGATTATAATGAGTTATCCACAATTTGAATTTTGCAAGTGGGATGGTTATGATGGCGTGGCGGAAAGAGAAATGTCAAAGGACAACTGACGAGACGTGCATGACACTTTTCGACAGCCTATTTTTGCTTTTTCGTCTTTCGTGTCTGACGTGTCGATCATCCAATGGTCCGTTTTGTCTCTCTCCTCTGGCAATCAATCGGTCGCATTAATTGCGATGTGTATAAATAGATCACATGTGGTCTTCAATCATCTATTGATTTCTTCTCTATTTCTCTCTTTGACAGCAGATTTGAAACTTCTCTATTTTATCTTTCGACTTCCCAATCCAATCATATTTAGATGGCGAGTGACAAGAAGAATGCTCCTGCTATTCATGAGGATGGCACTAACCTTAATGAGAAAGATTACAACGATGTTGTAAACGTATATGGTCTGGCGCCGGCATGGGAGGCTGAGCGTCCGGCTGACGGCACGGTTACCACTGCTCCGCCGGTAAATAAAAATGCCGTTTACGTTGACCACTTTACAACGGGAAATTTACGATTACCCATGACAAGGTTTGTTCAATCAATTTTGACGACATACGGAATTAATCTATCCTAGATTCATCCTTTCAGGATGTTAAGAATTCTACACTTCGAATTCTGTTGTCAAGCCCACAACTTTGAACCGTTTGTTGGCATGTTTGCCGTATTTTACAAGATGACCTACCGCGATGGTTGGTATGGCTTTGACACCACTGGAACGGGAGTTATCGGCACTGAGTGGACCCGCAGCTTAAACGGATGGAAGCCGAAGTTCTTTTGAATCCGGGTGGATGTTATTCCCTTTACAATGGTTCATCATAAACCGGATGACGGAATGCCGGTAGTCTCCGCCTCCGCATACAAGGACCTTCCTTGGTTCATTACTTTGACCAAGACACCGACACCCATGCGGCCCATTCATGAGGGGGCGATGGTAAGTGTTAAGATGAGCCGATTATAGCCTTTTCCCAATTTGGAGCCTTACTACGAGAAACCAGACAAAAGTAAGTACGAAGTTAATTTTGTTCTTAACTTCCTCCTGACTCCTAACTTTCATTCTTGTTAACGCATGTGAGGGTTCCGTTTTTAGTACGCTCTTAGACCGCGAGGAGGGTCTGATGGTGAGTCGTCCAATTGACCCAAAGGACGCGCCCATCTTGGAGCGTACGCACAATAATATCCTTTTCTCTACACTCAGCCCGGAACCGGTGGTTTCCGAGGCAATGTACGCTAAAGGTGAGGAGTTTGTACTGAAAGGTGAGGGCATTTTACAACCCCGACCCATTACTGCTGCTACCTCCAGCGGGGTGATAGTACTTCTTTCGTCTAGCGAGGAGTCGTCACTCTGCGAAGGAGGGTTATCAGTTGATTCTACTAAATCGTCGCGTTTGACTGTAGCTCTGACCCGCAAGCAAGATTTAAAAGCAACCACCAGCCAGGTGGCGGGTGGTGAGGACGCTGACGCCACCACTGAGGGTGGTCATCAAACGACTGGTGATGTTAACGTCGAGGTGGAGCCTCATGGTGTTGGTGCGGGTGTTTCCAAGGCAGCTGGCAAATGTAAAGTTCGACTTACCAAGGCTGCCCCGTCAAAAAAGCATAAACGGGCGAATTTGGAAACACGCCTTCACCAACTTTCTTCCGAAGATATCTCTTTGGATAAGTTTTAACGCTTTTCAAACTTGACAACTGTTACAAACCAAACATGTGTCTGATGTATGATTGTCGTCCTACAGTAGCCCTGAAAGATTTTTCTGAAGACGTTTCAGGTCTGAAGAGCTCGACTCCACCACCGCCTAACACCGTCAAGGACCCAATTGTTATAATTGATATACCTCTCATATTAAAAAAAGGAGATTGGTAATTTCGAAGATTCCGTTATGTCCCCCTCCTTTAACGTTCATCATTTCAGAGATCAGGGGGGTAGTGTGTTTGCCTACGGGCGTCAAACACCTCCGTCTCCTCATGAAGAGGATGCTGCAGTACATCATCCGCGTTGGTCCTTACGCCAAAATACCACTCTTAACGACGTGGATGTGTGTTTTGAGTATCTGCGGGAGAGCCTTCCTCCCGCGGAGAAGAAAAGTCAACGTGACCGCATTCTCCAAGAGTTTCTGAACTCTCATTCTTAATGTATGGCGAATGCGGTTTCTACCAGTTAGGAAATATGTCGAGACTGGTTGAGTATGAATGAGGAATGGGATGATCTTGAAGCAAAATTGGCTGAAGCTAAAAAGGAAGCCCTTGGGGCTATGGATGAAGCCAAGGAAAGCCGCTACGCTTTGGAGGCGGAGAAGGCTAACCATTTAGCTGGTGAGGAAGCCAAAGCTGTTCTCCTACAATAGCTGGACGAACGTGATGAACCGATAAGAATTTTGCAGGCTGAATCGGCAACCAAGGATAAGCGTCTGACCGACCTCGCCACCAAGAGCCGGGAACAGGCCTTGGAATGTGCTGGACATAATATGGAGCTTATCCGGGTTAAGTCGGATGAAAAGTGGTTGTTGGAGGAAGGAGTCCCACAGGTAACTGTACCTCTTTTTTATTATCATCATCGTATGTCAGACATGTTGTTTACTTCTATCTTCACCAGGTCATTGCCCATATCCGGGATGGTGATGAGCTTGGGGACTGTGTTGCCGTGTTTCTAAATGCGTCTAAGCAAGCCGGTCGTCAGATAGGCTTCCAGGAAGGCTACAAATTTGCCTCAGAAGGCAGGGTTCCGGAGGAATTCATCTTGCACAGCCAGAATACTGCTGCGATACTTATCGAAAAGACGAAAACTTATGACAAATTAAAGTTTTCAATTGAGGAGCAGATATCTGAGCTTGCGGATCAAGATGATGGCATAGACCAATTGAAGTCTCTTCTTGGTCTTGATGAAGAGGAAGAAGAAGATCAAAATGGTGCGAAAGGTGAAAACGTTGAAGGCGAAGATGCTGCCCCGTTGACGTAGATTTATCTTCTTTGTAATTTTCTTGTAATCCCTTTTGATAAATAATAAGAAATTTATTTTGTCCGGTGTACTTTGTCTTTTGCTTCAAAATATAAGTATTTGTAGGACCTTCTTACTTGTCAATAAAGGATTACAAATTAACAAAAGTACAAGAGACTATCATAAAATTTTCATAGATCAGGCATAAGCCGAATTACAAAATATGAAATTACATAGCTTCTTCTAGTCTATTTAGGCACGCAGGCCAAAACATGAAAGGAAACCGTACGTACTATATGTAACACTTCTTCAACCGAGCCCCGTTCCAAGTTCTAGGAACCTCAGTCCCGTCTAACTTTTCTAACTTGTAGGCACCTTTAGATAACACATGTTTAACTTTGTAAGGTCCCTCCCAAGTTGGGGCCAACTTGCCCGGAGGCTCCTGTTCGGAAGCCTCATTGTTGCGGAAGACAAAGTCTCCCTCATCAAACTCGCATTTTTTGACCCGCGAGTTATAATATTTCTGCAGTTGGCGTTTATAATTGTGCTCGCGGATCGATGCCAGTTCCCTCCTCTCTTAGAGGAGGTCAAGATTCATCCGGAGTTCATGATCATTATCATCGATCAGCAAGACTCTCATGGATGGAATCCCAATTTCGGCTGGGATCATGGCCTCAGTGCAATAAGTGAAACTAAAGGGCGTCTCAGAATTACTAGAATTCTTTTGGGTGCGGAAGTCCCAAAGTACATGGGGCAATTCGTCAACCCAGCCCGTCAGTTTACTTCCTAACCTTGCTTTGATCCCTTCTTTTATTGTTCGGTTGGTTCGCTCAACCTGACCGTTTGCTTGCGGATGGGCTAAAGATGTAAAATTTTGAATGACCTGAAGTTCTTTCAGACATTCCTGTAGTCCGCTGTCCGCAAACTGAGTCCCACTGACACTTACCAGTTCCTGCAGAAGACCAAACCAGCAAATGATGAATTCCCAAAGGAATTTCTTAACACTTGATGCTGCTATTGATGCAACCGGTTTGGCTTCCACCCATTTGGTGAAGTAATCAATGGCCACTATCAAAAACTTGACTCGTCCAGGGGCTTCTGGGAAAGATCCCATAATGTCAATAGCCCATTTATGAAATGTCCAAGCAGATGTTACCTGAATCAGTTCGTTTTTTGGACGCAGGGTATTGGGGGCATGGCGTTGGCAAGAATCATATTTCCTGATTTCTGTCTAAATGCATGCCAGGCCAATAATACTCCACATTCATGATCTTTGCCACAGTCATCCTAGGGCCTGCATGTAAGCCACACATGCCTTCGTGAACTTCTCAAATTAAGTAGTTTGCGTCTTTCGCGTCCACACATCGCAACAGCGGCCCTAGAAACTATCTCCGGTACAAAACACCATCATTCATCTGGTAATTCAAGGCTTTGTGTTTTATCTTACGGGCCTCATCTTATTCTGCTGGGAGGACCCCATATGATAGATAAGCCTTGATCGGTGTCATCCACGATTCGACGCCTGTTTGAATTACCAGAACTTGATTTTTTGGGACGGACGAGTGATCCAGGACTTCGATACGAATATCCTTAGGAAAGTGTTCAAAATTCGTTGAAGCCAACTTGCTAAGGGCATCTGCTGACTTGTTCTCGCTCCTTTTGATGTGAATAATGTTGAAGGAAGAAAACTGACGTATCAAGTCCTTTTCTTGCAATAAATACGAAGCCATGACATCATTTTTTGCTTCGTAAGTTCCATTAATCCGTCCAGCAATTAACATGGAAGCCACCCGTTCCTCCTCATGTTTAACCCCAAGCTTTTTAGCTATCCGCAGGCCTGCCAGAAAAGCTTCATATTCCGCCTCATTATTAGTACTTTTGAAGTCTAATTTTATGGCGTATGTGTGATGGCCTTCGGGGTTGACAAGCCTAAGGCCTGCGCTAGATCCATCACTGCTTGAAGCCCCGTCCGTGAACAGTGACCAAATTTGTCCTTGTTCAGGAGGTGCTTGGGGTTGTTGTTCGATTAAACATTCTTTCTCTTTGTGCTGCGGAACCTCGGTAACGAAGTCCGCCAACACCTGCCTTTTGATTGCCGGTCTGGGTTTATATTCTATCGCATGTTCACCCAATTCGATGGCCCACTTCGCCAATCGTCAAGACAATTCTGGCTTACTCAATACATTTTTGAACTTGTACCCCGTTACCACGTTGATGGGATGTCCTTGAAAGTACTTGCGGAGACGTCGAGCGGCGTAGACCAGAGCTAGGACAAGTTTTGCCAGCATTGAATATCTGGTCTCCGGGTCTGACAATGTTCTGCTGATGTAATAAATCGGCGTTTGAACAATCATTCTATCCGTCAATAATACAGCTCCTATGGCAATATCAAATGCTGATAGGTATAACGTTAGAGTTTTCTCCTGCATAAGGTGCTGTCAACGTGGGCAATTCCATTAAGCATTTTTTTTACCTCCGCGAATGCTTGTTCAGCTTCCGCGGTCCATTTAAATTGTGTCTTATTGAGGCAATTTCTTAATGTTGAGACGAAAGGGTAAGATTTAGCTGCATGGTTTGCTAAAAACCGATTCAGTGAAACTAATCTTCCGTTGAGTGTCTAAACCTCTTTGAGGGAAGAAGGAGAAGGCATGCGGGCAACAGCTTGGACTTTATCGGGATTAGCCTTGAAGCCCGCATCCGTAACAATTAAGCCAAGGAATTTTCCCTCTTCCATCCCAAATGAACATTTGGCCGGATTCAACTTCATGTTGATACCTCTCAAGGTTTTGAAAGTTTCTTTGATATCTCTTAGCATCTGATCTTCCTCGATGCTTTTGATTACTAAGTCATCCATATATACTTCCAAGTTTCGACCAATCTGATCCTTGAATGCTTGATCCATTAATCGCTGGTACATGGCACCCGCGTTTTTCAGTCAGAAGGGCATCATTTTACAACATAATGTCCCCTGATCAGTGCGGAATGTTGTCTTGTCTTCATCGCCTGCCGCCATGCGGATTTGATGATAGCCTTTATAGGCATCAATGAAGCATTTAAACTTAAACGGGGCCACATCGTGTACTTCGAGATCAATTTCTGGTAGTGGGTAGCAATCCTTTGGGCAGGTTCAAGTCTTTAAAGTCTATGCACATCTGCCAAGTCCCGTTACTCTTTGGAACGATGACCGGATTAGCCACCCATGTCTGATACTTGATTTCCCGGATGATTCCGGCGTGAAGTAAATCTTGCCCTTGCTCATTCATGGCTTTCGTCTGTTCCGGACCCATCTTCCGCTTTTTCTAGACAATTCGTGTAAATATCGGGTTTACCCTTAATTTATGTTCCGCAATACTCCGCGGGACACCAGTCATGTCCGCGGGTTGCCAAGCGAAGATGTCCATATTCTTGGTCAACAACTGCTTTAAGAAAGTCCTCACTATTTCTGAAATAACGGGTCTGATTACGACTGTCTGATCAGGGAATTTTTTATTCAATACCCACTTTTCCGGTTTGATCCTCTGAGTCTGTTTTGGAACTTTGCTGGGTTTTGAGCTTTCTGTTGTAAAGCAGTGTTGATTGACATGAATGATTGCCACCCCGGTGCGGGTTGGAACCCCTACTACACCATGAGCTGTGGACGGGTGAGCATTGAAGTCTCCAATTGCTTCCCGCCCCAAGATAATGCCATGCTTGAAAGTTGCTGGTAGGATCAAAAACTCAACTTCCTCGAAATTGGAATGAGTTCCATCACTGAGCGTGACCGGAAAAGATATAAACCCCCGTGGGTACATCACCTCTCCTTCAAAACCGGATACTGGAGCATGAATAGGTTTTAACCTTTCTTTGTCTTCATCATCGAGTTGTTCGAAGCACTGTTCGTACATAATGTCAGATGTACTACCAGTGTCGAAGAAGACGTACTGCGATCTGTAATGACCAAAGAGAGCAGTGATAATCAAGGGATTTTTGTTACATGGCCCGCCTTTAACTCTTGGGAAGATCATAGGTTCATTCTTCCATTCCTCGTCCAAGAATTCTCTTCTCTTTCCCCTAACCTTATGTCTACCTTGAATCATGTGAGCATTTAAATCTTTAACTTGCTTTTTGGATGGGCCCTGGTTATATCGTGCGGGAGCTTTGCCAGTCCTGGGTTTTGTGCCTTTGACCAAATGTTCAAGTTTTCCTGATTTCACAGCTGCTTCAATTTCGTTTTTTAAGGCCACACACTCATTTGTGTTGTGCCCGATATCGTTATGATATGAGCAGTGTTTTTTTTATTGTCGAGGAACGATCTTCTTGGTAGTGGTTGGGGTTTTCTGAAATTCACATTCTCGGTGGTGAGAATGTCTGAAGGAATTTTTGATAATGGAGTCCAACTATTGGGGGATCGTGCTGAAAATTTTGCTTGTTTTTATTGCCGATTAAAGATCTTGAATCAAATGGTTTCGAGGTCTCCGCATTTGGCTGGAGTCTAGACCAAATCGTTCCTTTCACTTGTTTATTCGGTCGTGGATTTTGAAATTCCACCTTCAACTTCTGCTTTGAATTGTTATACCCCAAAGTTTTCTCCGTTCTTGCGTATAACTTCGCCGCAGTCATAATATCATCCCATTCTTGTGGCACTCCATCTCTGCTAGTTAGTGTGCGGATCAACGCATCACATCTAACATTCTTGTGGAAGGCACCACGAAGCATGTATTTGCTGATTCCACCGATGTTCAGACTTTCATCGTTGAATCGGGTGATGAATTCTTCCACAGATTCGTTATCTCGGCGAGTAACATCCCAAATTTCTGACTGATCACGGATGTGCTTCTTTTGCTGACTGAACTGATGGGAAAAATTTTTCACCAAGTCATCCCAACTAGAAATCTGACCATCTGGTAGTTTTTCAAACCATTCACGCGATGCCCCTGTTAGTGTCAATGCGAACATGTGACACCAATAAGGGAGCTTCCATCCGCTGACACCACCTACTGCCACAAAGTTTTGGAGATGATCGCTTGGATCAGTCATTTCATTATACTTGCCAACCGATGTAGGTATTTTGGCATTAACTGGGAAAGGTGCTGTTGCGATGCGTGCTATGAACTTTGATTTTTCGGCAAAGGCTGGTGGGCGATATGGTTTAGTAAAATCTTCCTCTGCTTCACTGTGATACTGAGTATGGTGGACTACGTTCTGCGGGCGGCTAATCTCCTCCCGCGAACGCAGTCTTCTATCACCATTGTAAAAACTGTAACCACCTGGCCGATAAGTCGAATCATAACTGTCGAGCTCATCCATGTAAGACGGCATCCGCATGTCTATACGAGGACATGGACGCAGTCTCCGTATTTCACCAAAATCTTGCTCCTCTTGCTGACTGTGACGTATCTGACTTCCTCTCCCCATTGGTGGAGGAGAAAGAGGTCTTCTGGGAGATTCATCATAAGTCAGAGTGCGGGCATGGAAACGTTCATTGCGCACTCTACGTTCATACTCAGCTGCCACATTCTCTTGTTGAATTCGGAGCCACTCCTCTGGAAATATGGCCCCCCTAGATATGGAATTATGGCAATGGGTTCGTGCCAGATCGGATTCACCAGAATCATCTTCCAGACCCAACTCTGAACGAGTCTGGCGGGTCTCCCTCATAATTCGTCTGAGATCACCCAAATTCGTACCTTCCGGTGCCGTGACACGTCCCAAAACGGTAGGAGTTGTTCCAACTGGTGCTGTAACACGCTCGAGGGTATAACCTCCGGGTGTTGCATCAGCTGTTCGTGAACCAGGAGCTGTGAAACATGTAAAAATACTTGAAGCAAAGCCTTCAGGTATTTCTGTACCAGTGACACGTGAAGTAGGTGCAGGAGTTCCCGTCGGCCCTTCAGGAATTTGACTCATATTGTACAACGAACCAAAAACACAGAATTATTATTGTTCTAACAAAAGCACAGATGGCGCCAATGAAGAAATACGGATCTACTCCCCTTGACGGGTCCTAGATCCGATGAGTCCACAGGGTAGGATACGGATAACAACCAATTACGATATAAGCCCAATTCCCTGAAGTCCAGTGACCCGAACCTGCAAAACAAACACCGTGAGCTCGTTTACGGGAATGACAAGAGGGGGGTCTTCCCGTAACCACCCTCCGGCGTGAGGATAAGTACAATCCTGACGAAGATAAAGTACTTAAGTATATAGAGAGAGTACAGTAGGAGTGAATGAATACCTCATGAAGATTGAGAAGGTATTTATAGCCGAAGGGTGTGGGAAGGTAATTGGGCCAGCTGTCCTTTTTAGAAGATGCTTTCGTAACCACCTGAACACGTGTCCTCAAATGATAGGTTCAGCTATACGTTGCATGTGCATGTATAACAACCTGGACGCGTGTCCTTATGAGATAGGATGGTAGATAACCCTGGCCATGTGCACGGTTATAACGACCTTGCCATGTGTCCTTTATTCATTGGCCGAGAGATCACGTATTACCCAAGAAAGCATCTTGGTAAATCTTCTAGAAGGTAATCAGTTAATTACAGCTGTCCTGCTGGCATAGCCTCCTGGTCACTTATGCGGACGAGTATTCCGTCTTGCGGATGACTTATGAGGGTGTCGGGATGCTTCCGCATACGTCATATGGGTGTTTCTTCCTTAGGCAGTTAAGAGGGTGATACGTATGTTCCGTTGGTGGCTTGAAGGAGGCTTCTTGTTGACCCGCGGGTAATACTTAAGGGTATTTGGGTCTTTTTGGTACCCTGCCTCTCACCTTTGATTGAGCCCAAGCTTCACATTGTTCACTAGCCAACACTGGAATTCATTAACCCTTATTTACCAAAAATTAGGAAAGGGGGGGGGTTATTATAATTGGGAATTTTGGACGTAAATTCGAAATCATTGACTCTCAACTTTAACCACCATTGAACATTAATTAATCTTATTGACTAATGTTGGGTCCCAAACAACTCGTTTTGTCAAAGATAACGAAGTGATTTCAACAAAAGTGTGTGGAAATATAAATCAACTTTCGAGAATGGAGAATAGAGAATTTCAAACTTTATATCATTGTAAATGATAATACAAGTGACTGAAAG
Organism: Bidens hawaiensis; assembly: GCF_021521415.1. Taxonomy (NCBI): domain Eukaryota; kingdom Viridiplantae; phylum Streptophyta; class Magnoliopsida; order Asterales; family Asteraceae; genus Bidens; species Bidens hawaiensis. The sequence continues at coordinate 683,861 of NW_027491477.1, forward strand.
AATGCTATTGAGCAAGTACGTGATGGCACGATTTAGAGCGATTAATCCAAAACAGTGGGTTAAGCTCATCATCTTCATGTTGCAATGTCTTGCCTTTAGTATGAGATCAAGGTCCGAGGTCAAGTGTGCGACTAAACCAGCACTTATTCTACTTGTTCTTCACGTTTCAGCTTTTGTTAGTCCATCCCTTTGATTTTCTTCTACGCTTACAAATAAAGATAATTAATCCTTGACCGGTTAATTATGACAATTAACATCGACCATCATTGATCAATTTTGACTCTTATTGACCGTTTGACCAGTTTTGTTCTTATTTGATCCTAATTGATGAACAATGTTAACCATCATTAACCCTAATTGAACAACACTGACTATCATTGATCTAAAGTGACCCTAGTTGACCAATATTAATCCTAATTAACCCTATTATTAATAATGGTTGAATTGGCCATCATTGCCTATTATTCACCCTAATTGACCAACGAAATCCATCATTAATCAATATTAACCCTCATTGACAAGTATTGTTCTTAATTAACCCTAATTTATCATTATTGACCGCAATTTAGCATTGTTCCTTATTGACCATCATCGATCAATATTAACCTCAAGTGGCCATTATTGATCAATGTTGACTCAAATTGACCAACGCTTGCCATTATTGATCAACTAATGTTTTACCCAACGCGTTGCGCTGGGGCAGGTCGGTTAAACATGGGCGGAGGCAAAGTCCAAGCGTTGTCGGTACGAAGCAAAAAGACAGTAAGTCGACGCGAATTTGGTCGGTTTCGGTTACGTGTTATTGTACGGAAAAAACCAAAAAAAATTATAATAATTAAGGTGCCAATGGGTGGTGTTGGTCGGTAAATCTTGAGTGTCAGTAAAGCCCAACTGATTTCGTTGCCGTGTGTTGAAGCGGTTAGTCTATGGTTAGTAAACCCGTTTGTTTGTAAAACCCGAGCGTTATCAGTCCCGAACATGACAAAAGTGAGTTGGCGCAATAACCGCTTAATTACCAATTAAAGAAAACAAAAACAAGTACATTACTTGCCCAATCACATGCTCCCAAGTGGACCAATCATCCTGGGCATTGGTAAATCCCGAGCATTGTTGGTCTCGGGCGCATGGCGGTGTGTCGAGGCGAATTAAGTTGGTTTCGTTTACATCCGTTACGGTAAAGAAACTAATATGAAAATGTCGGTAAAACACACCCCAGTTTTGTAAAGCCCGGGTGTTGTTGGTTCCGGACGTGACAACAGTGAGTCGACACGTATAACCAATTTAACTATCACTTTAAAACCCAAAAAGAAAACAAAAAAGAAAACAAAAAAAAATTAGTCAGTTGACACAATCAAATTTTACCAAGTGGACCAATCGGTGTATAAATAACGTCACCAAATTATTTTTTATTCTATATAATAATATGTATTTTTTTTTCATTGGGATTTCACGGTATTCATAAAAAATCATCAATGAATTATTCCGTTAATGAAAGGCAATAGTCAAGAGTTCCGAAAATCTAATGGATCAAATATGATTCATATAACGTCGATTCAAACTTCTGAAAACAAAGGAATCTACATCTTGTATCAAACACATACTTGTTCATCTTGTATCAAACACATACTTGTTCATCATGTCAATACCTTTTTTTCTTAATTTAAATATTAAAACTTTTTAAACTATATATTACAGTAAAATGGAAGATTAAAACTTGTCTTTTCGTTAGGTCAAACAATTATGCGGTCAGGACTAGGCATCAAAACACAATGCTAATACTTAATTATATTTGTCGTGATCTAATGCAAATGTAAAACTGATTTAACCCATTAAAAACATTATCTTAAACTTTATTATAATCATATACTTACGTTACAACCATATCTATTACATAAACTTCTAGTCCATTCTAATAGAAACAATTGGCTTCGAATATTAACATTACTAGGATAGTACCCGTGTTACACACGGGTTGACATTAGATAAGTAAGAAAGTGTATATAAACAACGATAAGATATCATAAAACTTACAACAAAAAAGATATCATATATCTCTATATTGGAGATATAGAGAATAACATTGTTTACATAAGCAGTTACTAATTTCACAAATTTAATTTATAACAAAAGTCATGAAAATATTAGATATTAACAGTCTTATACCAACATGATCTTCAAAATTCCCGTCCTCAAACAAAATCATCCGGCCTTAAAGTCTGAAAAAAACAAACAATGGAACTCAATTAACAATTAAACAAAAATGTTAACGTATATCATAATGGCTTTATGTGAACACGGGTTGAAAATAGATAAATAACAAAATCAATATAGACAAATATACCAACCATCAACCTCTTCAAAATCTCACCAAAAAAAGCAAATTACCTTCATAACTTAACAAACAAAATAAACGATTATAGAAGTTTATTGTATGTTTTTGGAAGTTTTTAGTTATGAACTAAACTAATAACTTAAATATAAAACACAAAGTAAACAATGAAAGTAAAAAAATTTAAAGTAATCAACTACATAACTAAGTTATTGGTGTTACCTTAAACTTTATCTTCAGATTCCAAAGAGTTTGGAAAATCATCAAAATTTGATTCATAGTTCTCACACTCTAACAACCATTTTACCTTCTCGCTAACATCATTTTCCAAATCTAAATGTGTCATTTCTTTTATAACATTAGCAGGCTTCAAGTGATCCAAATCTCTTAAAAGAAACAGATCTTTTGATTCCAATATTGATTTAGGATAATACTCGTGTTACATACGGTGGAACATATTTAAAAACATTATATATATGTAACATCATATAAATTTAATAAAATGCAAATGTTGTATTTATAAATAAATGATACTTTTACATGAATTACAAGACATCATAACTTATTTGAATCAAATACAAAAACATTCAAAGACTAACAAAGATAAATGAAACGTTAAAATATTTTATAACTTATATCATTAGTACAATAATAAACAAATAAAAAATTAGTCTTCAAATCAATAAAACAATTCTACAATGTCGATTCAACAAAACTTTTATCTCAATATTGATTCAAAGGATGAACTATATCTAAGACATTAATTGCACATCAATAACTATAATGTTTATTACTCTAAGATAGTACCCGTGTTTATTTGCACATCAATTTAAAACATTTATTACAAACCATGTTTGAATTAAATATTACAATTTTAAAAAACATTTATCACTAACTTCATTTTCCAAATCCAAATGTGTCATTTCTTTTATAACATTAGCAAGCTTCAAGTGATGCAAATCTCTTAAAAGAAACAGATCTTTGGATTCCAATATTGATTTAGGATAGTACGCGGTAAAACATATTTATAAACATAATATATACGTAACATCATATAAATTTAATGAAATGCAAATGTTGTATTTATAAATAAATGATACTTTTACATGAATTACAAGACATCATAACTTATTTGAATCAAATACAAAAACATTCAAATACTAATAAATATAAATGAAAAGTTAAAATATTTTATAACTTATATCATTAGTACAATAATAAGCAAACAAAGAAAATTAGTCTCCAAATCAATAAAACAATTCTGCAATGTCAATTCAACAAAACTTTTATCTCAATATTGATTCAAAAGATGAACTTTATCTAAGACATCTATTACGCATCAATAACTGTAATATTTAATACTCTAAGATAGTACATGTGTTTATTTGTACATCAATTTAAAACATTTATTACAAAACATGTTTGAATAAAATATATTACCATCTTGAAAAACATTTATCACTAACTTCATTTTCCAAATCCAAATATGTCCTTTATGTTATAACATTAGCAAGCTTTAAGTGATCTAAATCTCTTAAAAGAAACAGTTAATTGGATTTTAATATTGATTTAGGATAGTACCCGTGTTACACACGGTGGAACATATTTAAAAACATAATATATATGTAACATAATATAAATTTAATGAAATGTAAATGATGTACTTATAAATAAATGATACTTTTACATGAATTATAAGATATTATAACTTATATGAATCAAATATAAAAACATACAAAAACTAACAAAGACCATCTAAGACATTTATTACACATCAATAACTGTAATATTTGTTATTCTAAGATAGTACCGCGTTTATTTGCCCATCAATTTAAAACATTTATTACAAACTATGTTTGAATTAAATATTACCATCTTGAAAAATTTATAGTTAGTAACCTACCATCTTGTAAAAAAGTTAATAAACCATGTTTGAATTAAAAGGTCTAACTTTTAATTTTAAAATGTCATATTTTGACTTTAAAATGTCAACTAATATATATGCATTTTTTTAAAAATCCAAAATGTGTCCACTGTCTTTTCTTTTCCTTGAAGCAAAGTTAATACAATTAATACAAATTAATTATTTGATTTCGGTCAAAACATAATTAAATTCCAATTTATTATTATTGATAAATACACAATTATATGTATAAACATGCATAAATTATTCTTCACTTAAAGACCATTAAAAATTTACGGTTACTATTTTCAACATTATTAGTAACTCTTAATAACATAATAATGGATTGTAAGAGAATATTAACTTGTACAAAAAATATATAAGATTAACTTATTTACTTGATGTTCAAAAAATATTCAAATTAACTTTAATATTAACTTAAATATTTTCGAATACCAAATTAACTTATTCACTTTTACTATCAAGTAATTATTTTTAAATAATTCAAATTAATTTTAAAATCGGTTTGTTTATAATATAAATAGAAATGATTTGCAATTAATGTAAATTACAATATGAAAAATGGTTGAAGGTGTAAATTTATAATTATTACCTATTTATAAAATTTTATGGTTGTCTATAACGATTATATATTTATGTAAATTATGAAAGTGTAGAAATAAGAGGGATACTTATTAATATAAATGATAAATAAATTTGTAATTGTAAATCATGGTTATATGAAAAAAAATATATGGATACTTATTACAAATTTGTAATTTGTATAATGAATTATGGTTATATACAAAAAGTATATGGATACTTATTTTTCCAATTAACTTTAATATTTAAACGAATTACCTTAATTCATCTAATGATTTACATATTTCCTTATTTACTTTAATATTAATGTTTAAACTTTAATATTTGAACTAACAATATAATATTTTAAACTTTGACAATTAATTTATTGTTAATATAAAAAAAATTAACTTATATAATTTAGTATTAGCTTTAATATTTTCGAAAATCAAATTAACTTATTAACTTTGACTATAAAGTAAATATTTTCAAATAATTCAAAATAACTTTCAAATAGGTTTGTTTATAAATTAAGAAAAGTCTAAGTATATCAAATGTGTTAGGACTATAAGTTAAGGAAAGTCAAATAATTCAAATAATTCAAATTTATGTAGTATAAATTAATAATTTATTTATGTAAACTATAATATAAATAGAAATGATAAATAAATCCGTAAATTATAATATATTGTAAAATTATAAGATAAATACAAATCATATAGTTTCCTATTATGTAAAATATGGATACTTATTTTCAAATTAACTTGTACAAAAAATCTACAAATTAACTTATTTAATTGATGGTCATAAAACATTCAAATTAAGTTTAATTTGAAAATAGGAAAATTTTCAAATACCAAATTAACACTCTTCAATCTTGTTTAATTTTAAATTTTCGAATACCAAATTAAGATATTCACGTTGACTATAAAGTAATAAATTTCAAATAATTCAAATTAACTTTAAAATCAGTTTGTTTATAAATTAAGGAAAGTCAAAGTATATAAAATGTGTTAATGAAATAATTAAATTACAATATTCATGTTAATTAAGTTATTTAAAGCAATAATGGAAGTCAAACTAAATAAATGGTATTAATGGAATAATTCATAACGAATAGATTAAAACACGCGTGAAAAAAAATATATATCAAACTTATCTCGGATCTCCGATATACAATCATATTTTATTTTTCATAAACACAAGAAGATGAATATACATGAATATTAGCAAAATAAAATATACATCAACATTAAAATAAAAAAAATACATATTATAAACTCATAATCATTCCGTGAAATTAAATTATATGAGTCGGCAATTACCTGAAATAATAAAAACAAATATTAATATTGATATTATGGATTATTTAAATTATAACTAATAACCGAAAAATTTTAAACGTGTTAACCGAAAAACGAAATTTAGAGATGTTACCGGAAAAAAGATTGTATAAGCCGTGACACTCACCTGAAATTATAAACTAAAATATTAATGATGATATTATGCAACAATTGTTATAGGAAAAACACATATATGGAAAATGTTACCGAAAAAACTTACCGGAAATACTTACCGGAAAAACCTAACAATTGAATATAAGATTTTGATTAACAAACTAAAATGAAATCTTCAGCAAATTAATTGGGTATAAGATTTTAAGTAATTTTTGATATATTATTACTATCTAAATTTATGATAAAAGTTTATAAATTAACTTATACCAAAAATAAATATAAGAATAATTGTTTTTAAATTATTTTAGTCAATATATACCAAAAATATATGGAAACTAATATATGGATACTTCTTTTTCCAATTATATTTAATATTTTAAAACGACTTACCTTATTTCGTCTAATTATTTACATATTTATGTAGTGATAATATAAATAGAAATGATTTGAAATTAATGTAAATTATAATATGGAAAATGGATGAAGATGTAAATTTATAAGTATTACCTATTTATAAATTATGAAAGTGTAGAAATAAAATGGATACTTATTTTTGTAATTAACTTTAATATTCAAACGAATTACCTAAAATTGTCTAATGATTTACATATTTCAAAATTTACTTATTACTTTAATATTAACGTTGACTATAAAATCACTATAAAATATTTAATTTCAAATAATTCAAATTAACTTTAAAATCAGTTTCGTTATAAATTAAGGAAAATAAAAGAATATAAAATGTTTTAATGGGATAATTAAATTACGATGTTTATGTTAATGAGTTAATTAAAACAATAAGGAAAGTCAAACAAAATAAATGGTATTAATGAGATAATTCATATCAAATAGAATATCCCAACGCCGGAAAAAAATATACATCAAACTTATCTCGGATCTCCGATATACAATCGTATTTTATTTTTTATAAACACAAGAAGAAGAATATACATGAATATTAACAATTAACAAAATAAAATATACATGAAGATTAAAATTAAAATCTATACATACTATAAACTGATAATCATTCCGTTTAATTAAATTATATGAGTCGGCAAATACTTAAAATAATAAAAAAGAATATTAATATTGATATTATGGATTCTTTTAATTATAACTAATAACTAGGTGTTAACTAAAAAACGAAATTTAAAGATGTTACCGGAAAAAAGATTGTATAAGCCGTGACACTCATAGGAAAATGTTACCGAAAAACGTTACCTGAAATAATAAAAAAGAATATTAATATTGATATACGAAAAATGTTACAGAAAAAACTTACAGGAAATTCTTACCAGAAAAACGTAATAATGGAATATAAGAATTTGATTAACAAACTAAAATGAAATCTCCAGCAAATTAAACGGGTAAATAACTTGAAATAATGTAAAGCAACAATTGTTATAGGTATAAAACATAGCAGGAAAAAATTTAACGGAAAATCTTACCGGAAAAACATACCGAAAAAACGTAACAATGGAATATAAGATTTTGATTAACAAACTAAATGAAATCTTCAGAAAATTAAACGGGTAAATAACCTGAAACAATGTAAAGCAACCATTGTTATAGGTATAAAACATAGCCGGAAAAAATTAACGGAAAATCTTACCGGAAAAACTTAAAATGTCCACATATTACCTTCATGCCCGTTTATGATTTACAACCTAAACTGATTTTAATAAAATCAGTTAACAATAAGAATAAACATAAAAAGGTTAGAAGAAACAATAACCGGAAAAAATAATAAGGTTGCCGGAAATAAATAGATAAACAATCGGAAGTTTATTATAAAATACAAACTTACCGGAAAATTGATACAAATCTTGAATGATATTCGCCGGAATATATTAATAGGTGAAAGAGAGAAAAGGTTGAATAATGTAAAAAATTAAGAAATGTTATGGTTTAAATATAGGTTAGTGAATGAGTTGGCATGATTAAGAAAAGTATGGGTGACATGGCAATGAGGTGGCATTATATGTGGACACCTTAGAATGATGATATGTGGAAATTGCTCCTTGCTTTAATAGCATGTATAGATTTCCATCGAGATGTTCTCTCCCGAATCTATTGTGTATTGGTTAAACTGAACATTGTTGTCAGCAAATTTAATTAATAATAAATAATATACTTATTATAAACTTGTTTTAAACATTAGAGATGCAAATAAAATCTTAGAAAAAGTAATAGTCCAATGATTATAAGGTGACATCGGTCGGCCCAAATGATTACGACACAGCCACACACTACAAAAAAAGTTCCCGATGGTCGGTTTATAAAAAGTCGTCCATTATTGGCATACCACATTTGGACGGTTCTAAAACCTCACCCACTCTCAATCAACGATCCAAATCTATTCCTGAAGAGGTAGGTCCCAGCAGAGCCCAGTTGGACCCGCAAGACTCACCTTGAAGAGGGACGTCTGCGCAAGGACCAACTGCTTCCGAAGGACCCACCATGCTCAGAGAAGACCTTACGCGCAGTACGCCAGCTGCTCCCGCAGGGAAAGCCTCCCAATGGTGAAGTACCCTGCTTGTTCCCGCAGCTGCGGATACAAGCCATCAGGGAAGGCTACCCGCACTGATAGCAAGGCTACACGCACAAGACACTAACTCGATACTTCAGTAATGTCACCTGAAGGAATGAGCAAGGCGGGAATACTCCCGCCCAAATGAGCCAGTCCGTATGCTTCTGGAAGATCTTTTGTACTATACCTGCCAAGGTATGGGCAGAATAGACGATCTGACCAAAACAGCCCATGAACCAATCACAAGGTGACAGCTCACCGACAACAGTACGAGGAGGAGCACCCTCTAGTACTGTTTGTCACTATTAGCCGCTGCCTACTCACCAACCCTCACTGTGGGACGTGCGTAGCCTACAGTTGGTGGAACAGTGCATAGCCGGCAGTAAAGGAACAGTATACAGCCGGCCTTGTCACTGTCGGCCGCAGCCTATCCACCAACCAGCATGGCTTGTGCGTAGCCCACTGTTGGTAGAACATGGATACTATTCAGCCGGCTGTACCTTCTTGGAAACCTACCTTCGGCTATAAATACTCCAACACCTTGGAATGGTAAGGACATCATCTGATATCTCATTATCTTATCTTCTCTAGCAATCTCTTAATATACACTTATATTCAGAGCAATCTAGTCTGATTCTCACGCCGGAGGGTGGTCACAAGGAGGAACCCCCCCTTCTCAGTGACGAGCTTACGGTGTCTGTTTTGCAGGTCACCTGAAGAACAACTTTCTTTGCTGGACCTCATCCTCGTGGGAAACATCTATTTAACCCCCAGATTATCCGTAATCTGCCCGGGGTCACTTAGTGTTTTTTATTGGCGCCATCCGTGCATAAAAGCTAGAACTAATTCTTAGTTTTTTCAAAATTTCTGAAGAAATGGTTAACGTTACTCCGGTCCCAAAGCCAGTAAGTGACCAAGAAACCCCGGTAACCACAACCCCAGCAACTGGGGGGAACACCGGCGGTTATACAAATTTTACGAACACTACCCCGGTTACCCAAGCCGGGACAAGTGCAGTAAACAATATTTCACTGGGGTTCACTAATGCCCAGTTGGAGAAACGGACGAGGGTCCCTCGCCAAACACTCGATCAAGTTAAGGCGTGGGCCGAAGCACGTCAGAAAGAGTTCCAAGCTGAGTTGGATGAACGCTTGCGTTCACTTCAAGAGGCTGACGAATTTGGCAGTACTCGCCAACATCTCAACATGAACAGTGAGTGCGAGTACTCGGACGATGAGCGGGAAGAATCCGATACCGACGCAAACCCTCGCCATAAGGCAAAAGGGAAGCGTAAGGAAACGGACTTCCAACCGACAAGGAATTTTGGAGAAACCTTTAAACCAACGAACGCGGGGAGAAACCCCCGTGACTTCTCCAATACCTTTAGACCAACTGCTGCAAATGCAGGAAAGTCCAAGTTTGCAAGGGACATTGCGGAAGCAATCGCCCCGAGAAGTGCCAAACAAATGTCCAACATCGGCACTTATGATGGTCTATCCGACCCAGACGACCACTTGAACAGATTCATTGCGGGGGCAACCGTCAGTAACTGGACGGAACCCACGTGGTGTTATATGTTACAGATGACTCTGGTTGGAGCGGCCAGGGCATGGTTCGATCGTTTACCGGTCCACCACATCTATGATTGGGCGGACTTTCAGAACAAGTTCAGCCAACACTTCAGCCAACGGAGGAAATATACTGAAGAACAGTGGACGATCCTCAACTGCGTTAGAGAGGAGGATGAATCTTTACTAGACTTCATCACTCGCTTCAACTCCAAAAAGCTGAGTCTGGGCAACATAAGTGAAGATCTTGTTCGCGCCGCTTTCATCCAGGGCGCCGAATACGCAGAGCTTATCCGCACATTGACGGGTAAGGACGGCATGCCATCCACATGGGATGCCATCATGACGGCGGCCAAGCGCTTTGCCGAGACGGAGAAGCAACTGGGAAGGGATCTTCCCCAAAGTACACACCTCTACACGCAAAGGACTAGAGAAAACAATGTTCGGATCGCCCGACAGAACAAAAAGAGGAAGCTAGGTATTTGGCAGTCAAGGGTAAACTTTGACACCTTATCCAGCTCTCGCCCTCTTGTTGGCGGAAGAGATAACACACACCCTTCAAGCCGAAAACACCGGTGGACGCCACTCACCAAAAGCGTCACGAAGATATTTGCCACCGAAAAACTACCATGGCCAAAAGCTCCAATGATCCGGCAGCGACCTAATGCGGATCTAAGCAAATCCTGTGACTTCCACGGGACAAAAGGTCATAGTACGGAGGAGTGTACATCCTTGAAGGATATTGTTGAAACATTCGTCAAGGATGGAAGACTTGCACACCTTGTGGCATCATTCAAGAAGGGAGGAAGGAATGATAACCGGTACAGAGGCAACGGACGAAAGCCCGTTGACATCAGCATCAACATGGTTCATGGCAACATCAGAGGAAGAAAAAGGCGAGCGACAGAACCATGCGCGTGGAAGGAAGCTGAGGTGCGCTTCCCGCGAGTGCCAGGAGGACCCAGCAAAGAAGGCCCTATCATCATCAAAAGCCAGCTGGGGCACTACATCACTTCTCGCACTCTTGCTGACAACGGCGCCTCGTCAACGGTGATGTACAGGCAGTTCTTCGACAAGCTAGATAACGAAGACAAGGAACGCCTGGAAACGGTCTACGCCTCGATGGAAGGGTTCGACGGTAGCACAAACACCCCCCTGGGTATCCTATCTTTCCACGTCACTCTTACGGACGGGAATCACTCACGCACAGAAGATGTGGATTTTGTCTTGATGAGGAAGCCACACCACACATACGACATTCTCTTCGGAAGAGACGGGATGGCAAGATTCAACGCCGTGGTATCTTCAGTCCACGACATGATGGGATGGCCAACAGCTGAGAGTGTAGCGATGATCACCGGCATTCCCCAGGTATGCATCGCATCTGTCTCATCTAAACCCAAACCAAAGATGGCTAAACCAACCATCACCGAACCGGAAAGATGGGCCTTCAATGGCAAATACCCTGACCAGGCCGTTACCATTGGCCCAACAGTTGTTGATCCCACACGCACCTTACTCAAACGCTTACTACAGAAAAACGCTGACATCTTCGCGTGGACACCAGCTGACATGACTGGTTTACCCCGAAGTAAGGCAGAGCATAAGCTCAAGTGCGATCCGGCTGTTACGCCAGTCGTACAAAAGCGCAGAGTAATGGGGCCAGAACAAACTAACGCGTGTAGAACCCAAGTCAAGGAACTCCTTGACGCAGGCATCGTACGCGTTAGCAGATATCAAACATGGGTTGCAAATCCCGTTATGGTACCAAAGAATAACAAACAATGGCGCATGTGCATAGATTTCAAGGACTTAAACAAAGCATGCCCCAAAGATTGTTATCCGTTACCCGAAATTGATCTTAAGGTGGATTCGTTAGCACCGTTTCGCCTTAAATGCTTACTGGATGCGTATAAGGGGTACCATCAAATCCACATGGCCGTTGATGATCAGAACAAAACCGCTTTTCGGACGCCCGATGACACATTTTGTTACCAAATGATGCCATTTGGACTTAAGAATGCCGGGTCCACATACCAACGCCTGATGAACAACCAGTTTCATGCCCAAATTGGGAGGAACTTGGAAGTCTACATGGATGACTTGGTCATCAAAAGCCCTGACGCAGAAGCGATGTTGAAAGACATCGAAGAAACTTTCAACACGCTCAGGAAGATAAACATGAAGCTCAACCCGAGCAAGTGTGCCTTTGGAATGGAAGAAGGGAAGTTCTTGGGGGTCATCGTCACTAAAGATGGCTTCAGAGCGAACCCTGAAAAGGTCGAAGCCATTATCAAAATGGAATCACCTACTACCATCAAACAGGCTCAGACACTGAATGGACGAGTAGTCGCACTTAATCGCTTTTTGGCAAACCACGCGGATAAGTCGTTTCCTTTCGTGTCAACGTTGAGAAACTGTTTAAAGAAAACGCACTTCCGCTGGACACCAGAAGCGGAAGCAGCTTTTCAGGAGATTCGGTCACGCTTGATCGAACACTCCCAACGCTCACAGCACCAAAAGCGGGGGAGGAGTTAATCCTATACCTTTCCGCAACAGATAGAGCAACCGGGGCGGTCCTGCTAGTTGAACGGAAAAGCATCCAGATGCCAATCTATTATGTCAGCCGTATCCTAACAGACGTAGAAACCCGGTACTCTACCCTCGAAAAATTAGTCTTAGCACTTATACACGCTTCACGCAGGTTAAGACGATATTTCCAGGGTCACCCAATCACCATTCTCTCCAACTTCAAACTTGCAAACGTTCTACGCAAACCCGAGTTATCGGGACGCCTAGCCAAATGGGCAATTGAGTTGGGGGAATACGCGATAAAGTATAAGCCAAGACCAGCCATAAAAGGCCAGGTTTTGGCCGACTTTATTGCGGAAGTGCCTGCATCGCGGGAAAAAGAGTTCTAGGAAGAGGCTCAACCCTCTCCAGCACAGGACATCAATGATGTCTGGCGACTCTACACTGATGGAGCAGCCAGTAACGAGGGTTCAGGCGCAGGGCTGAAACTAACCAACCCAGCAGGCCATGAATACACTTACGCTATTCGACTGGATTTTCCAAGTACGAATAACGAGGCCGAGTATGAAGCATTCTTGGCCGGGCTGAGAATTGCGCGTAAGATGGGAGTGAAACACTTGGAAGCCCACGTGGATTCCATGTTAGTAGCCAACCAAATCAACGGGACGTACACGGCCGTGAACGACACAATGGCCCTATACCTCGCACAAGCAAAAACCCTTATGCGTGATTTTAACGATTGCAAAGTCATACACGTCAAGCGTAGTGAAAACAAATCTGCGGATGCGTTAAGCAAGCTTGCATCATTAGCCTTCACCCACTTGGGAAAGGACATCCGCATTGAACTCCTCGAGGCACCTTCAGTCCCGCACAAGGAAATTTGTGTCATCCAAACCGGCACAGAAACGTGGATGACACCAATAATAAATTACCTTGCGGCAGGTACACTACCAGAGTCAAAAACACAGGAAAGAAAACTACGCTGTAAAGCACTGAATTATCAACTCATCGATGACATCCTTTACAGACGTAACTTTCTTGGCCCACTCTTAAGATGTGTGGACAACCAAGATGCTGACTACCTCCTAAGGGAAGTACACGAAGGCATCTGTGGAGTACACGCAGGTCCACGCGCTGTTGTAGCTAAGCTAAACAACGCGGGATACTTTTGACCGGGGATGCATACGGATGCGCTGGCATACATCAGAAAGTGCAGGCCTTGTCAGCTCTACGCACCCAACACGCATCGCCCGAAGAATGAACTTGTTCCAGTCACCTCTTCATGGCCATTTCAGAAGTGGGCCATCGATGTGACAGGCTCATTTCCTACAGCAGCAGGAAATGTTCAGTTCCTAGTGGTAGCCACAGACTACTTCACCAAGTGGATAGAAGCAAAACCCTTAGCCCAAACAACCGCGAAACATATCAAAAAATTTATTTGGGAGTTTATTATTTGTCGTTTTGGACTTCCACAGAACTTGGTGAGCGATAACGGCACCAACTTTGCTGACAAGAAGCTACAAAAGTGGCTGGAAGAACTTCAAATCACCCACACTTTTACCTCAGTGGCGCACCCGCAGGGTAATGGTGAGGTAGAAAGAGCAAATAAGAGCATCGTCGAAGGCATAAAGAAAAGACTCTTGGAACACAGATCCGGCTGGGTGGACGAGCTTCCGAACGTCCTTTAGGCAAACAGAACGCTGAAAAAGGCCAGTACGGGAGAAACCCCGTTCAGTCTCACTTATGGCACTGAAGCCATGGTCCCGGTCGAAATTGGTTTACCCTCACCAAGGGTCTTGATTCAGCCAGAAGACAATGATGCGGAAAGACGGTTAGACCTTATGCTAACCGAGGAACGCAGAGACTTAGCCGCAGTGCGTGAAGAGAACTACAAGCGACAAATGCAAAAGTACTACAACACGCGGGTAAAACTCTGCAACTTCAATGTAGGAGACTACATACTGCGTAACAATGAGGCTTCGAACCAACAACGCCCAGGAAAACTGGCCCCGGTCTGGGAAGGGCCATACATTATCAAAGAAGTTCTGGGAAAGGGCGCGTACCGGCTCGAAAGGCTCGATGGCACTCCCATTCCAAGAACATGGAATGGAGCTCAATTACGCAAATGTTATATGTAGATCAATTCCAAACTTGTAAAGAAAAGGCCTAGAGCCACTTCTAATGGAAATGATTCTCCTTTCACAATGTGTTAATAGCCTTACCTTTATACTTATGAACTTCCCACACTGATGTGCCGGTATTCAACGCATAAATATGAGAAGAAGTAAGTCGTTACGAGTGGAAGGCGGCAAAACCCGCATAAACACAAAACGGTAAAAATTTCAAAAGAAAAGGAAAACCTTCACGCAGGTCAGTCATAGGTAAACTTTGGTCATCCCACTAAATGAAAGTACCGGTCCTAACCGCACAAATCATGATAGAGGAAACTGAACTAACCTATTGACAACCGCGCGTCGAACGGTTAACTTATTCAAAATGCTTAGAAAATTTCTAACAGAAGAATGAGGAAAACCTCCACGCAGGTCAGATGTAGGTAAAGTTTAGCCATTCTACTAAGTGCAAGTGACGGTCTTACCCGCACAATCACGAATGAGGAAGCAAAACTTCAACCTATTATCTACCATGTTCAAAGGTTAACTTATTCTAAACACTTAGAAAATTTCAAAGGAAAAGATGAGGAAAACTTCCACGCAGGTCAGATATAAGTAAAGTTAAGCCATCCTAAGTGTAAGTGACGGTCATACCCGCACAATCATGAAAGAGGAAGCATAAACTTATAATCTGCCACGTTAAAAAGTTAACTTATCTAAGTACTAAAGAAATTGCTAAGTTAAATCAAAACATGTGTAAAATAAACAAGGCAAGGAATTAGCACATAATCTTTATTCCATCAAAATTCAAATATTACAAAGATTGCTGGGTGCATACCCGCATACAAAAGAAGCTATACAAAAATAAAAATCTACTCTAATGGTGGAAAGGGATCTTCAGGATCAAGCTTCAGGACCACTTCCACTTGGACCCGCACCATCAGTAGAGCGAGGCGGTTCAAGGAAAGCTTTAAGGATAGCTAGCCCATCATCAGCAGCAGCAACTTCGTTCACCTTCTCCACCACCGGATGCGGGAAGGCGGCATACTGGTTCACTGCTTGGTCATAAACAGCTTCAGTATCCACATCGTACAAAGGGAAGTTGGAAGGCGGGATGACTTCCTCAACGAACCCTAGACCAAGCAGGAAGCCGGCCTTTTCCCCATCCTCATGAGAAGCGTTGAGGGCTGCGCTCATGGCATCGTCGTATGATGTGTCCGTGAAGACTCGATGCACAACCTACAAGAAAAAATACAAGTGTCAAAACCTTTTCTATGTGCAAAGAAAAGTGTAAAGATATGAAATTACGCATACCTGAGACAACGCTTCTCGAAGAAGCCATTCCTTGGTAACCAGAGCTTCCTGGAGGGCAGCTTGAGCTTGGTTACGGGCGCGTTCGGCTTCACTTTTGTTGAGGTTGGCAAGCAACACTTCTTTAGCCGCAGCCTCTTCAACGCCCTTTAGCTTCCGCTCAGTGTGGTCAAGCACCCCCCTCTGGTCCAGGATCTCTTGGAGCTTCTTGGCGTCTTCCATCGCCAAGGCATCATGAGCCTGTTGGAGCGCCTCTAGTTTGGCTTTAAGTTCCTCATTCTCGAGGCGTAGAGGCTCAGCAACAGCTTCAGCCTTGGTGGCCCTTTCAGTTGCGTTCCGAGCAGTTTCCTTAGCCAGCCGAAGCTGTTCGTTAACAGCTTGGGCAGCCTTGGAACGGGCCTCGAGACGGGCCTGAACTTCAACTTCAAGGGCCTTGAAGGCCTTCTCCTTCTCCGCAGCAACGGCGGAGAGCCTCCTATTCACCTCCCGGACAGCCCGCGCCTGAGCTACTTCTTGGATACGAGCTGCTTTTAACTTGTCGTTTTCACGACAAAGCAGCTCGACGCGCGGCTGCATCCGGGCCAGGAGAACCCGAAGCTCATTGGTTAGCCTACCCTCCTGGTAGCTAGCCATGGCTTCTCCCAATGCACCACTGGGAGCTGCGTGACGAGCCCACTCCACGCATTCCACAGGCGTGCGAAGGGTTGTTCCTCGGCGGATGTTCCATCGTGGAACACACTTCATTGGAATCCGACACTGCAAAAAACAAAAAGCAGTTAGGAAAAGATGATATAAAAAAAAAAGGCCAAAAGAACCCTACGCACCTGTAGGGTCGACAACATGCCGATAGCCGCCAAACCCATCACCTGAACCCAAGGGAAATCCGTCCAAGAGGTCAGGCAGATGGGAAGGAGGCAGAGGTTGGCGAGAAGCCCCAAGCATACCTGAAGGATCGACCGTCGTTGCCGATGACGGAGGAGGCATGGTGAAGGCCGCCGCGGTAGTAGAAACCAACGGAGGTGAACTCACCGTAGGTGAACTCACAACCGTGGTCGCCGCTGCGGAGGAGTCCGCAGAAACAGTCACCGCCGGCTCAGTGAAAGATTCAGTAAATATGGCACTGACAACCGGCGGTGATGTCATCACAGTTGGAACAGTTGGCTCAACTGGGTGAGCAACTGAACCAACTGAAGCAGGCGCAGCCGCCTGGGTCATCGCCTCAGGTAGGCTGACCAAGCCTACCGTCATGGGTCCGTAGGTGCTCCTCCCCGCTCCACCCTGGAATGCGGTAGCATCCACGCCTGAACAAAGAAGATAAGTATTAATGATGGAAAGCTATGAAGATAAAAGTAAAGGAAGTTTGTACTTACGGGTTTTCTTGAGCCTAAAAGTGCGAACAGGCGGGGACGAACCCGATGGAGCCGGCCTCTTTACGCCGCTCACCGTCGTCATCCTGGGCTCTCCGGAGGTGACAGTCGTCGCAGCCTCCGGAGCAGTGGTCTTATCACCACCAGGGTTCCCCGCCACCTCCTCGCTCTTGGTCTCTGAATCAGACCGAGGCACCGGATCGGCAGTGGAGGCCACCTTCGCCTTCCCCTTCCCGCCGGCAGCCTTCTTTTTCCGCACCAACGGAGGACCATCTGCGGATTCCTCATCAGAACACAAGATTAGAGGAATTCCAGCAGAGGTTTCAGCATTGAGGGGTCGAGGGTTGAATAACTCCTTACCTGGCCACCTGGCGCTCAGGATCTCGTGGCCTGGCGGGTAGACCTCCACGAACCGATCCGCCGTCTGTTCAAGGATGGGCAACTCGTTCTCATCTAGAGCACGAGTACCCATCCGAGCGGGACTATCAGCCTCCCGCGGATGCAGGAGCGACTGCAAGTCGTTCCCCTCTGAAATAAAAGAAAAACAGTTAGAAGACAAACCTATATAAACAAAGAAGAAAGAGCATACCGTGAGGAACAGAGTTCAAACCGTATTCGAGGACGATGGGAACCTGTGACGCCTCCTTCCACACCCGGCTCATCCCAAGCATCACCATCCCAGACTCCGCAAAGCGGTATACCGGAGTCTGGACCCGGGAGATCTTAGTGAACCACTCCGCCTCCTGGTAGTTGACTGCGTGAAGGGCGGGGAGTGCTCTCCCATTCTTAAAGGTCATCGCAAGGGGGATGACGCGAGCGGAGATATAAAAAAACTCACGCTTCCACGACCGAAGACCAAGGTGTACCACCCCTGGATGCACCTCCAAGAATAGAAGGTCATCAACCCGTCAGCATGGGGCTCCACGCCCAGAATGAGGCACACCCACTCAAAGTGGCGGATCTTGGCGATCGCCATCGGGTGTACCTCCGTCAGATGCACGCCGTGCCTCTCCAAGACACGGTATACAAACTTCGTCAATGGGAACCTGAGATTCCCATAAACGAAGAATGCAGCGTACACCCCTATCTTGCCCTGGGGGGCATCGTACACCGTCTGGTGTGGCTCCGGAAACTCAGGCTCGAACGACTCGAGCATGAACTTCCGGACGACGTACCGAGACAGGTCGGCCGGAAGAGCACACTGGCACTCGCCAGCTGTACTCTTATCGTCCTTATCAGAAGTGGACGAAGGATTCTCGACGAACACGTCAGACTCCTCGACAAAAGAAGACATGTTTGGATGTACAGAAAAACGATTTCAGAAGAATGCTCGACGGAATAGTGAGTATTCGCCGGAAATCGTTTAGAAGATGAAGAGAAGTGAAAGTGTGGATTGCAAAGGACCCTCTCCCCTTTTATATACTCATCGCAATTAATGCGATGAATTTAATGCGGAAGAGAGAGAAATCGCAGGTGCAATGAAACTATGACACGTGGCAATGAGCAAGCTGGCAACAGCTGTTGAAAGGACGCGTACCATTAATTTCGCGGCCACGCGCCCGAAAATTCGCGCCCACGCGCCTGAAAAAGCGCCTGGAATGACCATATACTGTCACGTCGCCATAACTTCCTGCACGTCCTGACACTGTTAGAAGAAACCGTCGGACGACGTTTCAACAGTTTGGACTGTTCTTATCCTTTCACCAACTCTTCGAATTTCAAAATTTCAAAAAGATTCAAAAGTAAGCGGGAAAATACCCCTTACCTTGGCAACCAAGTAACTATAAGACAGGTGCGAGTACAGTGTTAAGGCAAAACCCTTCACACACTTAGCACCCGCAGGGAATTGACGCCAGGAATACCTTGGAAGTAAAGTAACCGTAAGACGAGTGCGGGTACAGTGTCAAGGCAAAACCCTTCACATACTTAGCGCTCCGCAGGGAATTCAAACCAAGAAGGATCTTCTGGGCCATGCTTGCGGAAACGGGAATAACATCCCCGCATAGCGGGAACGTCGAGAACTATATTGTTTGAAACTCCAAGATGGAATTGGTGGTTTTAACATAATTGACCACTATGTTCAAAACTACCAAAACCTCATGGAGAATCCACACAAGTGGGACTCAACGCTCCTGACTTGCGAGGTTACAGACCTACCCGCTTCATACCCAAAGATCAAGCAGAAAAGTCGGGAATTTATGCGTGACATTAGGAAAACCGCGGGAAGAATCCCCACGGAAAACCTTAAAACTCAAAACCCTTTTCAAAACCCCTTGCTAAAGTCCAAAAGTTCACCTCACTTATTAATAATTCATGAGAAGAACATTGGACTGGGGGGACTTGAAGAGGTAGGTCCCAGCAGAGCCCAGTTGGACCCGCAAGACTCACCTTGAAGAGGGACGTCTGCGCAAGGACCAACTGCTTCCGCAGGACCCACCATGCTCAGAGAAGACCTTACGCGCAGTACGCCAGCTGCTCCCGTAGGGAAAGCCTCCCAATGGTGAAGTACCCTGCTTGTTCCCGCAGCTGCGGATACAAGCCATCAGGGAAGGCTACCCGCACTGATAGCAAGGCTACACGCACAAGGCACTAACTCGATACTTCAGTAATGTCACCTGAAGGAATGAGCAAGGCGGGAATACTCCCACCCAAATGAGCCAGTCCGTATGCTTCTGGAAGATCTTTTGTACTATACCTGCCAAGGTATGGGCAGAATAGACGATCTGACCAAAACAGCCCATGAACCAATCACAGGGTGACAGCTCACCGACAACAGTACGAGGAGGAGCACCCTCTAGTACTGTTTGTCACTATTAGCCGCTGCCTACTCACCAACCCTCACTGTGGGACGTGCGTAGCCTACAGTTGGTGGAACAGTGCATAGCCGGCAGTAAAGGAACAGTATACAGCCGGCCTTGTCACTGTCGGCCGCAGCCTATCCACCAACCAGCATGGCTTGTGCGTAGCCCACTGTTGGTAGAACAGGGATACTATTCAGCCGGCTGTACCTTCTTGGAAACCTACCTTCGGCTATAAATACTCCAACACCTTGGAATGGTAAGGACATCATCTGATATCTCATTATCTTATCTTCTCTAGCAATCTCTTAATATACACTTATATTCAGAGCATTTTAGTCTGATTCTCACACCGGAGGGTGGTCACAAGGAGGAACCCCCCCCTTCTCAGTGACGAGCTTACGGTGTCTGTTTTGCAGGTCACCTGAAGAACAACTTTCTTTGCTGGACCTCATCCTCGTGGGAAACATCTATTTAACCCCCAGATTATCCGTAATCTGCCCGGGGTCACTTAGTGTTTCTTCAATTCCTTATTTCCACATGGCAACATCCAGACTACTTGGAGGCGCCTTACACGTAATATGGAATACGGGGCCAATCCCAAACCGGCTACCGTGCTACAACCGGTTTTTTTATAAAATTCTAATGTTGCACATTACACTTCTATATATAACTGTCACTAACCAAGTGCAATGTTATAACTTATATGCATATAAAAATCAGGTAACATTTAAGTAAGTTAACAAGTGTTAAAAATGCCGATTTCCAATATTGCCATCGGGACACTGGAGGTTGCTAGATCGCCGGATGCCTTAAAAGCGGCGCTTGCCGAGTTTATTTCAATGCTCATTTTTGTTTTTGCCGGTGAAGGTGCTGGCATGGCTTTTGGTGAGTCATTGTCTCACTTAGAAGACTTTTTATTTTTTTTTAATTAAAGTAGAAGTAACATTTGTCGTTTTAAAAAAAATATTAATGATGTGACAATTATTTATAGGGGTAGTGTAACAAGTAAAAAGCTATGCATTTAAAAATACAATATCACTTTTCATGAAATGAATTGATGATTTGTGATTTTTTATATTTGCAGCAAAGCTAACTGATGGTGGAGCTGCGACACCGGCTGGGCTCATTTCAGCTTCAATATCACATGCTTTTGCACTCTTTGTGGCCGTTTCGGTTGGTTCTAACATATCAGGAGGTCATGTGAACCCAGCCGTGACATTCAGGTTGTTTGTGGGTGGTCACATTTCGTTTTTGAGGAGTGTTTTATATTGGATAGCTCAGTTGCTCGGCTCGGTGGTCGCTTGTTTGCTTCTAAAGATTGCAACTGGTGGTTTGGTAAGTTTGTGAGCAAAATATATTCATCTCATTTACAAGTAACAATAATAACAACTAAGTTATTTGAATATATATATATTTGTGTAGGAAACATCGGCTTTTGCTTTATCAGCGGGTGTAGGTGAATGGAACGCGGTGGTGTTTGAGATAGTTATGACTTTTGGATTAGTGTACACGGTGTATGCAACAGCCGTTGATCCTAAGAAGGGCGATTTGGGGATTATTGCACCAATAGCAATTGGTTTCATAGTGGGTGCAAACATCTTAGCTGGTGGTGCATTTGATGGTGCATCCATGAACCCTGCGGTGTCCTTTGGTCCAGTTGTGGTCAGCTGAACCTGGAACAGTCACTGGGTCTACTGGCTAGGCCCGTTTTTGGGTGCGGGTTTCACGGCACTTGTCTACGAGGTTATCTTTATTGGGTCAAGTACTCATGAGTGTCTCCCAACCACAGATTATTAAGAATCAGATTGAGTGTCTTGAATTGTGTTTATGTTTTGTTTGGTGTTTTTAATTTTAATTAGTCTGGTGATAAGCCTTTTGGTTATGTACTCAATTAATCGAATATTTCCTGTTGCATCAAGTTGTGAATTTATTCATTTTGGGCCATTAGAAGTGTTTTGTCCCAAACATAACAGATAAACAATTAAAAATGTCTGGACCCGTTAATTAACTTAACAAGAAATAGCAGATATTCTAGGTCCAAAAACAAAAACATGGATTAATAAATGGAGTATATTTCAACAATCCCCCTTAATCCATTTAGTAGGTTGAGCCATACAAACTTGTAAGCAATCCATTTACATACACGGTCATTAGGTTAACCCTGCAATCTTTTGGTAAACCTAACTTGTAAGCAATATATTTCGGACCATTTATCGTTCCTTGAAGCCATTTTGCAACTGCCTTAATTCCTCTTTCACAAATACTTAGAGATCCAAAAGTTCAATCTCCAATCCATTTGGTGTCTTTTGGTTGTTTGATAAAATCATTAAAAGCCAGTTGACAAGTTGATCTTACGAAATCTATCCTAAATGATTACTTGAATTCCATTACATAGTTATGAATGTAACATATCAAAGACAGTTACACAAGTTTCCATTGAACTAACGGCAAATGGCTTTATAGTATGGAATTCTACTTCAACGTCATCACAAATTATGGATACCTTTACACGTATGATCATAGTAATCTTCAACAAAGGTTTCATACTTTCATCTATAACTATGAACATTTTTCTTTAATTTGGTCACATATATAACTCACACTATATAGGAGTAGTCTATATAATTTGTGAAGCATATCATTTATACCCAAATCTTACACCAATTCCGTATTCAGTACGCGGTACTAAAAAAAATCCTTGGCTTTTATAACGTTTAGTAAGGGTGCCCTACGTACTTAATTACACTAGCATTTTGATGCTTAATGACGATACCTCAGACAAGTGAAACAACGTACCTTATTCCTTAGAATGAAACCACCGGTGGCATTTGCTGCATTATCATGGATAATCCTCTCATGAGTACACCTCGCTTAAAGCCTTTTGCTTTGTGGATTGACATCTTTGAAATGATCACCCTTTGGTTCAACTAACCACCCCACACTTGCTTTTCGATGCACTTTTCCAAAGAGACGTTGCCAATTTTTAATCCCGCAAGGCCCCTAGTAATTCTCTTATGTCCATTCATCAAACCAATATTGTCTTCCCCGCAAGCATGCTCATTCTCAACAACTTGTTCAGAGACTTTTGGTTTCCAATCATCTTTTCCCGTAACAATAGGTGGCACAAGAGAATCATTTGTACTTGTAGGTGGGTTTGAATAAAGTTAGTAAAACTAGAAATTCGCTAAAGGGGGAACAAATTCATAGCTTTTATAACAAAACCTTCAAGATTTGCTTAGATAGCAGCGATATGGGAAGTTAATACAAAAGAAGACAGCCTATTGTACCTCTTTTAAATAAGTAAATCAACTTCAACCTACAACAGTTGAGTTTTCTTTTGTATTCGCTCCCCATGAAAGCAAATTGAGTGAATTCGCGTTGTCACCAAGATACATGAACTTGAGTGTGTTTCTATATAAACCATGAATTAGCCCCCATATAGGGAATTGCCTAGCTTAACAATCTTTTTCCAATATCACCTAGAAGTAGGGGTGACAATCTTGATCCATGGGTTGAATGGGTTGTATTAAAATTTATAAGATGGGTCAGAATGGGTCAAATTAAAAAAAGAAAATGAGTGAAACGGGTCAAAACGGGTTGACATTTTTCGAGGGGTTTTTTTTATGGAACGAGAAAAACGGATGAAACTTTTTGGTATTTTTACTTGTTAAGTTTTTTATTTATATTTCGAGTTATAATTTTTTAATTATTTTTTTTTGAATTTTTGGTGAGGGGTTTTGAAATGGGTTTTGAAATTGGGTCAAACTAAAAAAAGAATAATTGAAACGGGTCAAAACGGGTTAACATTTCTCAGAATAATTTTGTTTTGTTTTGTTGTTTTTATGGAACGAGAAAAACGGAGGAAACTTTTTGGTATTTTTACTTTTTAAGTTTTTGATTTATATTTCGAGTTATAATATTTTAGTTATTTTTTTTTGAATTTTTTGGTGAGGGGTTTTGAAATGGGTCAAAATGGGTTGAGATTTCAAAACCATTTAAAAACCCCTCACCAAAAAATTCAAAAATTATAACTCGAAATATAAATCAAAAACTTAAAAAGTAAAAATACCAAAAAGTTTCCTCCATTTTTCTCGTTCCATAAAAAAAACTCGAGAAATGTCAACCCGTTTTGACCCGTTTCGATCATTTTCTTTTTTTACTTTGACCCATTCTGACCCATCTTATACATTTTGATACAACAAATTCAACCCATGGATCAAGATTGCCACCCCTACCTAGAAGTATCATTGGTTTTATTAAATCACACTACTACAAAAACATCTATTAACACAGGTTATAAAAATGGTTTACAACGATATGATGGCCAACCGTTGAATAAGATGAAATTCACCGTTTTAAAAAGAACAATTTTCTAAACTCGTTGTAAATAAGTAGAAATAAGTATTGTTAATTGAACTTATTGAAAAGTAGCGTTGTTTATTGATAGCTAGTGCTGTTTAAAATATTGAAGTTTCCTTCACAACCGAATACCATTGTAATTAAGAAGAAAAGTAGCGTTGTTTATTGTATTTATTCAAAAGTAGCGTTGTTTATTATAAACTAGTGTTGTTTAAAGTTTTGAGGTTCCCTCCCACCATTATAGATAAGAAGAAAAGTAGTGTTGTATTGAACTTATTGTAAGGTAGCGTTGTTTATTGAAAGCTAGCGTTGTTTAAAGTTTTGAGATTCCCTCCCACTAATGTATAATGCTTTCAGTTTCCTCCTTTGAAAAATTTCATAAATTTTATCTTCTCTCTTTAACCTCTAAATATGGCTTTCTTAAAATCTCTCTCTCTCTCTCTTAATCCATTGTTCAAATTGCATATGCGTTTATCAAAATTTGTTTAAAATGAGGTATACTTCGTTGATTGTGTTTATAATTTTAGTTAGGGTTTATGAGGCTTTGATTTGTTATGTTAAAGATGTAGATCTCAGTTTACTTTATGTAATTTCAGTAAGGATTTGTTTATTATGCGCTTATGTTTAATGATCAGAATATTGCATCTGTTTAGGGTCATCGTTATGGTGAGATTGTTGATTGTTTGATGTCTCTGATTTAGTTACTTAATTACATATCCATTCCGTGATTGCCTTCATTCGCTAAACATAAATTTGCTTGTAAAAGGAAGAAGTTTTTTCTGTAATGATTCACTATAATTATGTATCTCGCTCTTTCGCTTTTTTAAGTTTTATTTGTTTGGGATAATTAATATTTAAAAAAGAGAGTGATTTATTGTTTTTGTAGTTATTCGATAATGAAATAATCATAAAATTAAAGAAAAACATAATGAACACCAAGTGTTTGATAAATAACATAAATGGGGATTATATATTGCCATAATAGTACATGCTTCCACTTCAAGCTCATCAAGTTCACAAAAAATATAACACTTACCAACAAAGTAATTTTTTTTGTTTGTTGATTTAGGTGATTTGAGAATTGTAAGGCTCCGGTCCCGGTGTCCTACTTTGGCGTTGGATTTACTCATAAACACAGTTCTAAATATCATATTGAAATAAAACTTTCGCGGAATAAATAAACCTTAAATCTTTCATTACATAAGTCTCAAATTAAAATAACATAAACATGTCTTTTTTAGTTCAAACATTAATAATTAAGTCTTCAGATGCCAGCTTCTTTATTCCTCTGCCATGTGCCCGCCTCAAGCCAGCTGCCTCATCTTACTCACCTGCGTGCATACTAAAAGTCAGCTACGCTGAGTGAGTTCTAGTTAATTAGACAACATACAATACGTTCACCAACTTACTTATATGTATCCAAAGACACATATTACTTTCTTTATACTTATTTCATACATATATATATATATACACACACACACTTTCATTCATACTTTATACTTTCATACTTTCATTCTATACATACTTACACATTTTAAAGAGCATTTCACCCTACTTTCCTCAAGTATTATTAGGGCCCGGTTCCCTCTTGCCTCGAATATTATTAAGGTCCGGTTCCCTCTTACCTAGAATATTATTAGGGTCCGGTTCCCTCTTTCCTCGAATATTATCAGGGTCTAGTTCCCTTTTCTACCATACAACCATACCTTACCTTTCTTTGTCATTATAAGTATAACCTTCATTCATACCTTCAATATTTACATTTGCATACATACATTATTCATACATACTTCTACACATTACCTCCCTTGATAATATGTGCAATATCCGGAGATCGTTCACGTACCGACAAACATCCATTCATAATATAAATATAACTATAACATATATCATTAGGACATACACTTACCACTTAAGTGTAACATCCTAAAGATTCTAATAATAAATAAAGAAAGTTGCTTTAAATTGTCGTGCCTTTAATAATATTAACTAACGTCTAATATGGAAAAGATCATGGACTTGGATTTAATTAAGATGGGTTAAGGATAATGGGCCTTAGGTCCATGGGACTTGGGGAATATAAATATCCTCCTAAACCACCATAAAACCCTAAACCTCATTTCATTCCATCTTAATCTCTACACACTCCAAACACACACACCATACGCGGCCGAGCAAGAGAGAGGTGAAATCCGAGCAAGAAAACGTGGTTCAAGATTTATACAAGATCCAAAGTTCATAAGCTAGCTAACCGAGACCAAAACGAAAACATAAAGGTATGATTTCGATCTTAAAGTTCATGTTTTAATAGACGCTTAGCCATGAAATTTGAAACTATAATAGATCGGGTCTAAACGAAACGTAAAGTAACGAACTTGATGCTAGGACGAATCCAATGAACCCATAAACATATACGGTTCGTATAGGATAAACCGTAAATCTTGTATTTGTGACAATCGTCAATTTTAGGTTAACTCCGTTAACTCAACTCCGTCAATTCAAACTTAAGATCATTGAATCTATAACGCACACCTCACTACATTTATACTAGGGTTTAAATGACGCTTGACAACTACTACATGTGTAGTCTTTCGGGAATTGCACCGAAACGCAAACGAGTTAACGCAAACAATTGGTGAATAAACGAAAAACGTCAAAACAATAATTATGTGATAATTATGTGTTAGACTTATGTGTTATGTGATAACATTGTATAAACGTTAACTCAATGTGCTAGAACTAGTTATTTAGGCTAGAAAAGTAACATTTGGAAGTTGAGGGACTAAAGTGTAACATGTTATTATAAATAATAACATAAACCTACCACCCTAACACTCTTTCTCTCCTCCCAAAACCGATCGGCCCTCCCTCTCATCCCTTTGGCAGCCGTCGACCTTCATACACACACATACAATCAAGATTGTTCAAGTTTGATCGAAGATTAAGGTGCTAGGAAGGTATAAACGACTATCCTATGCATCCTTTATACTTAATTTCGATTTTTAATGGGTTAATTACAAACCCTAGATTCCGAAAATCTCCATATAATGTGTTCATATGATTCGTTTGATTTGATGATGTATTGATGATGATTTGATAACTAGATTTGATATTATTACATGTTAATTGTTGTGTCTTTGATTTTGAGATCAAATAAAACCCTAACCATGTATGAATGGTGTAATTGATATGCATGGATAGTGGTTATGGTGTCTAGAATGTTATATGAATGAATTGTGGTCTATAGATGGTTAATATGTTGAGTTTTGTTGCAAACAGTTTCTGGACAGATTGTGTTGTTGATGTTCAATTGACTGTATTTGGGTGTAAATGTGAAAATTGGTTGAGATTATTGATACTAAAGTAAACTAGGTTGAGTCTAGTTTCTAAAGAATATAAATTTGCAATTTTTAGACGTGTAAAAGTTAACCTTTATGATTTTACAAAAATGTTGTGCAAAGCTGAGTTATTAGACCTGCTGTTAGGTTGTTTTGTAAATGTTATATCTCATGAACCACGAGACCAATTGGGTTGGTTCCACTTCTGGAAGTTGACATGTTGAGTTAGAAACCTAACCCAAGTGGTCTTGCATTTGTTGGATTTTTCGTTTAACGGGAATTTCAAATAAAATTCTGTTGCGCATGAATTTTACTGTTATGAGTTTGCTGTAATGTTTTGATCATTGTGAGAAACCTATGTGGAATAAAAATAAAATAAAATATGTTCTGGAAATCTAATACATGTATGCTTTTGTGATGATTTTTGGTAAATTAATTGAGATGCTATGATCGGTGCAATAGTACAATCTTTCAAGTAGAATTTCTGTCTCGGTGAAACTAGCTGCTGAATTTTGTGAAAATGAATGAAACATGATAATTGCTAGTTAATTGTTATGTTTTGACAAATTGCCCCTGCGGGAAATACTTGCTATATAATTGTGGTGTTTTGACCAAATTTCCCCTGCGGGGAATAGTTGCTAGTGATGTACATTATTAATATATGACACGTAAATAATTGTTCACACATGTATCGTATCACAAATGTACTTGTTAAGTCACACACGATTCACAAACAAACACGAAACGTATCTTGTGCTTAGGAATTATGTGCCGGGTCTAGAGACTCGATATTAGTTCCGATACTTAGAAAATCTCCTTGTTGTTTTAGAACGCTAGAGAGAGTTTTCTGTGACGCGCATCACTTGGTGATTTATTTTGGGAATTCTTCACAAACAGTGAGTTTCACTTACCCCTTTAAACTGTTTTAAACGCTTTTCACTTGGGGGAGATAACATACTCCGAAAACGCATTTAAGGTTTTGTTAGTAAATTATATATCACTTGTAAAGGCTAAGTGGCAAACGAAACAATTGAAGTCCTACACATCGAACCGGTTAATATTTGGATAATAGCGAGTCACTGTTGAGTAGTACTACTGGGTTTGACAAACCCCACCCAACGCTAAACTCGACTGGAGGTCGAGCGGGTGTAATTTTGGCTAACACGTACCATGGTCTGGATGACCTGGTGACAAGGCACTTGATAAACAGTCAGCTTCGGTGTCGAACACTTAGTAATACTTGTTGTATAGGCTAGCTACCTATCGATATATAATTGATTTAACACTATCTGGTAACGCAAAACGCTGAACGCAAACGCTAAACGATTTTTTAATATAAACTTGTGAACTCACCAACCTCGTGTTGACACTTTTAGTATGTTATTCTCAGGTAGCCGAGGCGGGCGCGCGGTATAGGATCATGCATGGTTTTTGAACATTCTGATATGCAAACATGTTTTTAACTATTATTACTTGGGTTTTTAAGTCGTCCTGCGTGACGCAACTTTTGTCTTTTAGTTTTTACGCTTCCGCATTTATTTTCATTTAAACGTTTTTATGGTTTGATTATAACTAATGATTCCGATCCTGTTAGTTCACACCCTCTGACGGTAAAACTCCGTTAGTGGATTTTGAGGGTGTGACAGTATTAAGCGTTTTTGAACTTAAAGGTCCAAACTTTACGTGTTTTCGTGTCAAACCTTATCCAAAAACGACCATAGGAATGATCGCGGGTTAGTCAAATACCATACCCATGGATTTCTCGGTAAAACGATGATGATTTTGGGGATTTAGGATGAACAGTGGTGGCTGCTGCAGACGAAGTTCGCTTGCAAGCAAGTTCGCCTAACTAATTAACTTCGCCTGAGTTAAGTTCGCTCAAAGCTAACTTCGCCTGAGTTAAGTTCGCTCAACGCTAACTTCGCCTGAGTTAAGTTCGCTCAATGCTAACTTCGCCTGAGTTAAGTTCGCTGAATGCTTAACTTCGCCTAATGTTAAGTTCGCTTAATGTTAAGTTCGCTTATTGTTAAGTTCGCCCCTTGGACCCTGCTAGGGGCTGCCGCCCCTAGACCCCGCTGCCAGGGGTGCTGCCCCCGGACCCCCGTTCGTTGTAGTTAATTGATACATGTAAATATTATACAGTTAGCCGTGCACAGCTCAAGAATGGAATAACGATTAACGGAGAGCGTAACAGGATTCAGGTGAGTTTCTAGCCCCATTTATGTGTTATGTTTTCGGGGCTGTGTGCATACTCAATATGTTTGTTAATACGCTTATCCTAAGAGATAAGTGTATGCCTTATGTGAATAATGTGAAATGTATGAATAATTGCTTGATGGTACGTGAACGATCTTCGGATATTGCACGTACTGTCAGGTTGTAACGCTATATATAAGGTAAGTAAGATATGTATGCTTATGTGTATGAACGTGATAAAGTTAATAAAAGAAGGAAAGGATGGTTGTATGGTTGTATGGTTACGGAAAGGGTACCGAGCCCTAATAATGCTCGAGGTATGTCACACCCTCAAAATCCACTAACGGAGTTTTACCGTCAGAGGGTGTGAACTAACAGGATCGGAATCATTAGTTATAATCAAACCATAAATAAAGTTTTCAAACCACGAAAACGTTTAAGTGTAAATAAGTGCGGAAGCGTAAAAACCATAAACCAAGCGTTGCGTCACGCAGGACGACTTAAAACCCATTAACAATAGTTTAAAACAAGTTTGCATAAACAGTAACGTTCAAATTAATGCATGATCCTATACCGCGCGCCCGCCTCGGCTACCTGAGAATAACATACTAAAAGTGTCAACACGAGGTTGGTGAGTTCACAAGTTTATATAAAATAAAGTTTTGCGTTTACGTTTGCGTTTAGCGTTTTGCGTTTAGCGTTACCAGATAATGTTAAATCGATTATATATCTATAGGTAGCTAGCCTATAAAGCAAGTATTACTAAGTGTTCGACACCGAAGCTGACTGTTTATCATGTGCTTTGCCACCAGGTCTATCCCGACCATGGTAATGTGTTAGCCAAAATTACACCCACTCGACCTCCAGTCGAGCTTAGCGTTGGGTGGGGTTTGTCAAACCCAGTAGTACTACTCAACAGTGACTCGCTATTTTCCAATACTAAACGGTTCGATGTGTAGGACTTCAATTGTTTCGTTTGCCACTTAGCCTTTACAAGTGATATATAATTTCATAACAAAATCTAAAAGCGTTTCGGAGTATGTTATCTCCCCCCAAGTGAAAAGCGTTTAAAAAGTTTAAAAGGGGAAAGTGAAACTCACTGTTTGCGAAGAATTCCCAAAAACAAGTCACCCAAGTGATGCGCGTCGCAGAAAACTCTCACTAGCGTTCTATAACAACAAGGAGATTTTCTAAGAGTCGGAACTATTATCGAGTCTCTAGACTCGGCACATAATACCTATGCACAAAATACGTTTCGTGTTTCGTTTGTGACTCGTGTGTGACTTAACAAACACATTTGTGATACGTTACGTGTGTGAACAACTATTTACGTGTCAAGTGTTAATGTTGTACATATTTAGCAAATATTCCCCGCAAGGGCAATTTGGTCAAAACATAACAATCATCTAGTAATTATTCCCCGCAAGGGCAATTTAGTCAAAACATAACAATTATCTAATAACAGCACGTTTCATGTATTTTCACAAAGTTCAGCAACTAGTTTCATCACGACAGAATTCTACTTGATAGACTACCCTATTCAACAGATCATAGTATCTCAATTAATTCACCAAAAATCGTCACAAAAGAACACATGTGTTAGGTTTCCAGAACATATTTTATTATATTTTTATTCCACATAGATTTCTCACAATGATCAAAACATTACAGGAAACTCACAACAATCAAATTCATGCGCAACAGAATGTTATTTGAAATTTCCGTTAAATGAGAAATCTAATTAATGGAAGACCAATTGGGTTAGGTTCTTAACTCAACAAGTTAACTTCCAGAAGTGGAACCAACCCATTTGGTCTTGTAGTTCATGAGATATAATATTTATAAAACAACTTAACAGCAGGTCTCACAACTCAGATTTGCACTTCAGTTTTGTAAAATCATAAAGATTAACTTTTACTCGTCCAAAAATTACAAACTTGGACTTTATAGAAACTAGACTCAACATAGTACACTGTAGTATTAATAATCTCGACCAATTCTCACATTCACACCCCGTTACAGTAAATTGAACCTCAACAACACAATCTGTCCAGAAACAGTTCGCATCCAAACTCAACATATTAATCATCTATAGACCACAATCCGTTCATATGACATTCTAGACATCATAATCACTATCCATGCACATCAATTACACACTACATACATGATTAGGGTTTTACTTGAACTCAAAATCAAAGAAACAAGCGATTAACATGCAATAACATCAATTTTAGTTATCAAATCAACAATCAATACATAATTAAACATCATCAAATCAAAACAAAGCATATGAGCACCATATATAAAACTTTCGAATCTAGGGTTTAGAATTAAACCTTCAAAAGCACAAAAACAAGCAAGAGGAAGGTGAGAGATGACTAGAAATGGGTGTAGGATGCTTCAATTGTGAAAAAAAAGATCAAAAAGAGGTGATATGGTGGTGTGTGTGGGCTGCCGATCGCAAGGGAGAAGGGGGGGGGGCTGCCGTCGGTTTTGAGAGAGGGAAAGAGAGGATTAGGGTTTTTGATTAATATTATTTAATAACAATATGTTACACTTAAGTCCCTCAACTTTCAAATGTTACTTTTCTAGCTTAATTAACTTAGTTCTTGTTTCTTGTTTAGCATCACACATAATATAATCAAGTAACACATATGTTAACATAAGGTTATCACGTATTTGTTGTTTTGATGTTCGTCATTTGTTCACCAATGGTTAGCGTCAACTCGTTTGCGTTTCGGTGCAATTCCCGAAAGACTACACATGTAGTAATTGTCAAGCGTCATTTAAAACCTTATTTTAAATGTAATGAGATGTGCGTTCTAGATCAAGTGATCTTAAGTTTGAATTGACGGAGTTTGAGTTAACGGAGTTAACCTGAAATTGACGAGTGTCACAAGGTATGATGTATGGTTGTATGGTAACGAAGAGGGAATCGAACCCTACTAATATTCCAGAACTAGGGAACCGAACCCTACTAATATTCGAGGAAGGAGGGTACAGAGCCCTAATAATACTCGAGGAAGGAGGGTACCGAGCCCTAATAATACTCGAGGAAGGAGGGTACCGAGCCCTAATAATACTCGAGGAATGTAGGGCGTAATGCTCTTTATAACATAAGATATGAAAGCAAGTTAGTACAAAAGAAAGTATGAAAGTATGAAAGTATGATTGAAAGAATATAAGTCTATGTGTATTGTATAATGTATGATTAACTAGAACTCACTCAGCGTAGCTGACTTTTAGTATGCACGCAGGTTAGTAGGATGAGGCAGCTCGCTTGAGGAGACACGTGGCACTGAATAAGAGGCTGGCATCGGAAGATTCAAGACGTTTAAGTTTAATGTTTTGTTCATTTTGAAAGACAAGATGTTGTTTTAAGACAAGATGTGTTTTGCTATGAAATGTTTTACGAAAGTTTTTATATTCCGCGAATGTTTTAATTAACTCTGATATTTAGAACTGCGTTTATGAGTAAATCCAACACGAAAGTAGGGCTACCAGTAACGGGGCCTTACATTAAGGTAAGTGTATTAGCATTCACATTGAGTTTACACACAGCCCCGAAAACATAACAAGGAAATGGGGCTAAAAACTTACCTGAATCCGGCTACGTTCGGAGTTAATAGTAATCCCCTTCTTTAATTGAGCACGACTAACTGTTAAGCATATATATTTGTTAAGTAACCTCGTAACTACTTTTGTTGGCACTTTTAGCTAATTAATGTATTTATGGTTATTTGCTAATCGGGTCTAAACTGGTGGGCTAGCTATATTTAAGTTAGCAAGCTCGTGGGCTTAGCTAAGTCTGGCCCAGCAGTCATCAGGTTCAGATTGGGCTGAACCAGGTTGAATCGAATCGAATGGTTCAATTTCGATTCGAATGGGCCCTTAATTCGAATCAAGCCTTTTATTCGAACGAACCTTCTGTTCAATTTAAACATTCTATTCGAGTGGGTTCTCCATTCGAATCGACCTTTTATTCAAACGAATCCCTGCTTGCTTCGGTATTCTATTTGCATGGACCTCTTTTTTTTTCTTCCCTTTTCTAATTGAATGCTCTCCATTCGAATACTTGCTTCTCATTCGAATATATCCACTGTTGGGGTAATAACACTCTTATTATCATTATCATTTCATGCGTTAACACCCATTCTCATATTTTAGCGTTATATCACCCCTTAAACGTTTTCCTTTCCATCCTAGACCAAGATCTAGCTTACCTATCAATAAAGTTTACACGTTTATTGATTTCGAACTTATTTAAGCTAGATCTAGGGTTATTATAAGAACCGTACATAGTTACGAGTTCATCAAGTTCACTTTTAACATCAAGTTTACATTTTTCTCAGATAATAAGGTCCGATTTACTATCCTACTAAGTTTCATGCAAAACTGACTTCGTTTACCCGTTCTTTTCACAAACCGAACACTACTCGTTTTACCCGAAACGAACCAACTAACTCGTTTACTATCAAGTTCAATACTTTATCAATAATCATGACCCGATCTATCATTCTACCAAGTTTCATGTAAATCCGTGCACGAAAAGTAAGCTTTTTTTTTTAACAAAAACGTACCTTTGAGGTTTTTGTCTCAAATCACTCGAGAAGCCAAAAACCCTATCAAACGAATCCAACTTGAGTGATTCAAGCGGCCACGGAACCGTCTCACCGAGATCTACCAGCGTCACCAATTGCCAACACCGGAATCCGCTGCTACAGTCGCTGGAAAATTGAACCAGTTGCCGGAAAACTCAATTTATAGTTGCTACGGTTTTGATAATAAAATCCGGACTTCTCGACCTCTGATCGAAGATCTGATTTGTGGGAATCTTCATTTATATGCCATGAACTCTCAGTTAAAATTTGAGACCGATCCGACGATTAGATCTCTGGGAATCGTTGTGTCTTTGTGGGTGGTTTTCTCAAAAACGGGAATTGGAGAAGTGTGTGTTTTTGATGGTGTAGGCTATGGTGTAGAGATGAATGAAAATGGAAAGGATTAGGGTTTAAGGGGTATTTATACTCCCTTAAGCTAGCCCTGCTTGCGGTGCGCACATATGATGTATATATGTGTGAACCCTCGGGTGGGCAAAAGTGAAATTGCACTAATTTTGACGTTATTTTACTAATCTCGTGAAAATAACGTTAAAAGTGACGGACGGTTAATCAGGCATCATGTAGTGGCGTTGATAGCCGAAAGACAAGGGTACATGCACCGATCAGCCGGTGTCCCGATGATTGAGTGCTATGTGCCTTATGTCCAAGGCTTGATGCAAAACTACTATCGAGCCTGGGGTCTCACCGGAAGTAGCCTCTCTATCCTTATGGGGTAGAGGTAAGGCTGTCTACATCTTACCCTCCTCAGACCCTACTATAGCTTTGCTATTGGTGGGATATACTGAGTACGTTGATGATGATGATGATGATGATGATTATACTCCCTTAAGCCCATAGACCTTAGACCCATCTTTCCTTTTTGATCCATAATCAATTCCATCTAATTAGGCTACTTATCCTTTCATCTTTATTATTTTATTATTTTCTATTAACTCAAGTAAACTTTTCCACCATAAATAAATAATATATTAATTATTTATTCTTAGAAATTTCGGGATGTTACAAGAATACCGACCATCTACTTAGGTTTTGTTAATTGCAAGTAGTACTTGGTACGTCGCATTGTAGATAACGATTTTTTGACTAGTTTTCAAGTAAATTCCCGGGATACAGTGAGTTTAGAAGGTCGCCCCCGATGAGTCAAAACTCGCTACCGAACGGGATTTGCCAGGCTAGAACTACATGTAATTAATAAAACTACCTTCAAGTATCCGTGGTATTCTCAAGCCACCTAGCATTTACTGTAGTGGAGTGGCATCCCAAACCACATCACCATGTTAATCTCCACCAAAGTTCACCAAACCAATTCTAATAGGCTCCAAGAAGAAGTGAGTCTCTTTGGGCGCTGGCCTGGTAATGGGCGCAAGAGCTTAGGGTGTGAGTCCGCATTTTATTTGCCATCCAATAAAATTATCCAACTCATATTTTCATATTAAAAAACATATTAAAAATAATTTTCTTTTTTGTTTAAACTCTTACGTGTCTTTTATGTGAAAGTTAGTGAGAGCATCTGTTGCTACATTGTAGTCACATTTTCACTTTTTATTTAAATCACTGTATACGATTTAGACATGCAAAAGTTCACTACGTCACTAGAACTTGTAAACGCAATCCCAACATTGATAACGACCAAATATTCAATAATTAATGTGATGTTTGTTTAAGAGGTAAAATGTTTGCTTTTTGCGGACCACATCGGTAGCCATCTATAGAAGAAGAGGTGGACCAAACATATGCAGTTTGCAAGAAAAAAAATTGTTTGTTTTCAACTTATGAAGACTTGTAAAATAAAGTGAAATTTAAACAATTTTTCAAATTCTCAGTTCAATCCTAAACATAAACAATTTTTGAAGTGCTCAATTTAAACCTAAACAATTTTTAAACACACAAATCAAGTTCCTAATTTAAACCTAAACATATTCAAACCAAGTGACACTAATCACAAAACATAACGTAATCGGTTATATTGCATGCGGGTGGAGATTTGTCGACGGGTGTGGCATGAAGAAGGTGGTGCGGTGGCTATTGCGGCAGTGGGGGTGAATGTGAAGGGGGAGACATCGGGTTGAATGGAGGTCCGACGACGGACGACTGTGGGGGTGGAAGTGAGGGAGTGACGACGGTGGGGGTGGAGGAGAGGAGGATGTCTTTTTTTATATAAGGATTAGGGTTTCTAACTTTGAAAAAGTTAGAAGACTATAGTTCAGGTCTTCTAGGATAAAAGGGCGCACATACATTTTTAATGCAATTTTTTCCAAAAAACAAACACACTGCATACCTAAACGTCTGCGCGACGCAGACAAAAAGACCTTTTATGAAAAAACAAATAAACAAACAAACACCACCTAATTAAAATATGTAGTAAAGTTGTGATGAATTTTTTTTAACAAATTTCCAAGCTAATACTTGTTTGTTTGTATAGGAATGAGTTATTTGTTTACTTTTTATTTAGATCTCATCTTTTAAATCACAATTATTTTACCAACAACTTGAATTAAATAGGCCTCTAACGGTTAGAAAATCCTAACCGAGAGAATTAAAAACCAAATTACCTACTAAGTAACTGGTTTTTTTAACCATGCAACCATTTCAAATTAAAACTGCAATAACGAGATTAAAGCCATAAATAAGAATCCGAAACAACATAATTGAAAAGAAGGTCTTTTAATCAAGTTTCAAACTAAACCACGACGTTTTTCTTCTTCACCCGTCTAGTAGAATCAAACCAGTTCATAATGTTTTTCGGCCCAAAACAAATTGTAAAATTTAATTCCAACGAACGACCTACCAGTACTTTTCATAACCCGAACGCAATGGTCTACCAAACAAATGATCCAAAACCTCCATCTAGTTTTTACAAAGAGGACAAGGAATGGAGGGAATACACCTTTGATGGAATGGTTATTCTCTAGTTGGTAAACGGTCCATAAACAACCGTCAACTTAAAATGTTAACCTTTTGTGGAGCAAAATTGTTCGATCTTGTACAACAGGACACATCCAGTAACTCTCTCCGATCAAGAAACATTCTAATACATTTATCCACTAACTCTCTCTGATCAGAAAACATTCTGATACTTTTAACAGGAAATTATCCTCATGATCATGGTCATTTGAGTTTGATAAAATATTTGAATTCAAAATCCCAACTAAATCATTTAGTGATCCAACTCCACCCCACATCTTGGATCTCTTCTCCAATCCCAAACCCAACCCCAAGAAGAGTTAACCAACCTCTTACATAATAACAATTTTTGTTAACCTTTAAGTTGAAGAGTCTGGAAAATCTTGAAGATAAAGAGGATTCTCCGATCCAAATGTGTTTCCAAAACAAGGTTTTATTTTCGTTTCCTACCTTTTTTCGAATGACCAAGAGAGACAATTTTTTTATCATTTAAACTATTCACCGCTTTAATAACGTGAGACCAAATACCATTCCCTTTTATATTATGAGACATCCCATCTTGCTTAAGTTTCGAGCCATAAATTGCCTTTAGAACCCTCACCCGTAAAGAATTTGGATTATTAACGAATCTCTATCTCCATTCATATAACAAAGTAAGATTAAAATTAATTATTCAAACGGCCTATATCTAAACCCCAGCCCTTTAGATTTATCGGCCAAAACAGAATTCCACTTAATTAACCCAATATCATCTCCGTTTTTCCTCACCCCCTCCCCAAAAATTCTTCGCCTACAAGGCTACAATAATTCTAACTTTTTTTTTCTAACACCGCGGTAACATAAAAAGAGAAATAGTAACTCCCCAAAGATCCAAGGACATAAGTGATTAAAGTCCAATCTTTCACATTATAACTAACTAATTACACAAATAAATCATAATGAAATAATTGATTTTCGTTTATTTTGTGGGCTCTAAACTTTTTC
Organism: Bidens hawaiensis; assembly: GCF_021521415.1. Lineage (NCBI taxonomy): Eukaryota > Viridiplantae > Streptophyta > Magnoliopsida > Asterales > Asteraceae > Bidens > Bidens hawaiensis. The sequence continues at coordinate 722,764 of NW_027491477.1, forward strand.
CATAGCCGTTCGTGTGGGGGACATAAAGATCCTAGTTTTAGATTTATGGGTAGATGTTAAAAGAGGCCAAATTTGGATTTGTCAAGGTGGCTGCTGATCTGCGAGTTACAATGGTGGTAGGATGAGTTGTGGTGGTTGTGTGAACTGTTGATATGCTAAGAATAGACTACTAAGTCACTGAGCTTTAGTTTACGTGGGTGACATGATATATACTGCAAAAACTTCACTTTTCAGTGATTAGTATAGTCCCTCTCATGAACCCCACCCAACAGGTGTTTCGTTTGTCCAATAATGACATAATATTTGGATTTAATTTGCCGGCAGAAATTAAGTCCTACGCTACTAGTAATTATTAAGCTTAAGAAAATGGCCAAACTAATTAAATGTGTCACCTCCTCATCTATACATGCAATTTCTGCTTCTCACTGACGCGATAGTTTTCCAGGTTGGTTTCCAGTCTAGTTCTAATTGGGGATCCGGTCTTCGGTTCTGGTATTCCCATTATATCGGTCTTTGGTCAAGCCCGGGTTGGGCGGGTAGGTTCACCCTTGTCCAATACACACCTCTAGACTAGAGATAAATAAATTAAACACAAAACAATAAGATACCTAAATGAGTAAAGCATAAAACATTCAATGGTTTATCATATATACGTACATGGTTCTTACGTTTAATACAAAGTCGCGAGTTGGGTTCTATTTTGTTAATTGAGGGGCTGTTAATGTTTTTGATACCGTTCAAGTATATATATATATATGCAAGAGTACTTATTAAACATTGGTGAAGCGCTGACAATTAAACTACATTTCTAAAAATGAAATTACAAAGAAAAATAAAATGAAAGCACATTATCGAGGGACCACAAAGTGAATTCAATCTCACCACGGGGTTCAACATAAGTACATAATTAATCCATTAGACGGTGCCAATTAAACGAATAAGTTGGCCGTCTAAACAAAGGTATTCTCATTGTCTTTTCAGGCCATCAAGCGGTACAACTTTTTATATAAGCTTACTTTCTCTTTATTATTATATTAAAATATGCAAGTTGAGGAGCGTTTATTGTTGTTTATTTAACTTCTTTATCTATTTATTGTCTTTATAATGCATCACTAACTTTTTTGAATAAACCGTGCTAAGGCTTTTTCCATAATATTTATTTAAAGATAACAAATAGTTAACAATTTTAATATTATTAAACCCCTATAAACATATAATGGGATTCATTTATATTGGGGTATATGATTGATTTGTTTATGATAATAAAGATGAACTCACTGTATATACAAATAAAAATTGCTACCGACAGCTCGATCTTAAACTGTTAAATACCTGTCATTTAATTGGTAATTATTGTGTTTTCCGGATGATGATAAGTTTCAATACTTATTATCAATAAGATGGTGTGCGTGTTTATTCTTCTTCTTTTGGCAAAAGAGTAAGGTGATTAGGAACATCAAAAGTAGAGGGCACCACGAATGCTTGTAAATCTGTATGCACATCAATGTCTTATCACCTTTTTTTTTCTTTTTCGGGATTAATTACTTTATTGAAAATAAACAAAAGTTTCAGTCATGGTTGTTGTCCATTTAAACTCTCAATTGGACGGTAAAAGAAATATCAAGTGTAACCATTCGTAGAGTTCAAATCGTTGCTTTTTATTACTTAGACACAACCTAGCTAGCTACAGTAAATCTATAATTATTACGGTATACAGAACATTATATGTTATATATTGTGAGAATGTCACTAAACAAAATAAATAATTATATATATATATATATATATAATTTTAACAAAAGAAATTAATGATATAAATATAATAATTATTTTTTTAATGTCATATCTCCAAGTCTAAAGTTATGTTATATATATATATATATATATATGTTCACGCGCGTAAAAGCTATAGAGAAAGTATATGAAAATGAGTGTTTTTTTTACATGTACAAAAAATTATTTGTGAATATTTTACTTACATGTAAAACACATTTTCAGTTACCTCATTTTTTGTAGTTTAATCCCCAATGAATCTAAACTGGATGTGAGTCAATGGTAAAATACTCACTTTATTAGTGAGAGATAATGGTTCAAACCTCACTATTACCAATTTATATGGGAGATATGAGGGATAACCATGGATTGCCATGGTTCGAGCCCTGATCTCACTCGGTTTTACCGGCTCCTCGCCGTCGTGTCGTTTGGCGGGCGTCGGGGTCGGGTTTTATCCGGGGAATCCCTCAATAGGTGGACCGCTAGGGGCTCTGTTCGTCTGGACTCGTGGCAGGCTCGAGCTACCTTTAGTCATTGGGGGCCGTGTACAGAGTACCCGGTGTTACTTAGTTGTTCGTTCAAAAAAAAAATTCCAATGAACCTACCTATACACAGCATTTGCGTAGATGATGTTACCAATACATACGTGTACCTAGGTACACATGTAGGTAATCGATTCAAAACTTAAAAGAGATGAAAGAAAAACTAAAAAAAGCAACATATATAATCAAGTTAGTTAGGTATTTTTTTACGTAGACGCGTTTGTTATTAACAATAATGAAAATTTGAAATATTTAAGTATTCTTAAAAAAGAGGATTAAAATCTATAATATATATAAACGAAAACATAAAAATCCTACGTGTCGCGATGTGGTCGCTCCCCCTTTTTTTAGAGTCACAAGATTTGCTTGATTTTTAAATGAATGCTTCTCATGCATTTGACCTGAATTCATGGGTATGAGTCTTACCAAACCCAGATATTTCTTAAACGGGTTATAACATCTCCTTAAATTAAAAATTATTCTCACCAAATTATTGATGTAAAAATCCTATATAATATGATATATTAAAAATTAATATCTTATTTATTTTAAAAAAGATATATATATTATTTAAATTAAAAACCAATTTTATAGTAAAAAAAAATAAACTGGTCTGGGTCTCATCAAACCATAAGTATATTATTAACTTTCATAAATACTATTTATAATTAGAAAAACCAATTTTATAATAAAAAAATAAACGGGTCTTGTGTCTCATCAAAACCATATAGCTTTTAAACCGGGTTATTGCATCTCATTTGTTTGTGAAACAATTTATCATCAAACCATAAGTTTATAATTAACTTTCATACAACAGAAAAATATAAATTCAATAAATAAATAAATATTAGAACAAACAATATTAAACAACCCCCGTAATACGGGGGATAAAAACTAGTTTATCTATATATGTTCTTGTAAAGTTTAATTATGTGTACGTAATGATTCTCTTGGCGGGGTTTCTTTCCTTGAGAAAGGATTAAATAAGGATTTTGCGTAATTTAGCCATTTAAAGATTAAAAACAATTGTAATTATTCTCTTACTATATGATTTTATATCTAAAAAATATGTTTGTAGTATATAAGAAAAATAGCTTAAATAATTGTTGATCTACTTTTAAACTAGTTTATGCGCATGTTTGTCGCCATTGTGTGTGAGATATATAGCCTTAAATTAAAGAGAATTATACCGTGCATGCATACTTGTATTAAACTATACCAAAACTCCTACTAATCATTCCACTACCGGCCTAAATAACAAGCCAAAAGCTCGATAAGTGCATTGTGCTTTAAAGTGGATACACACATTAAAGCAATTCATCCTCAGTTTGAATTTAAATATATTTGGAATATTTCGTTTATCCATAATAAGGTTTATAAGAACTCCAAAATATTATTTATAGTTTTATACAATATACGTACATTCGTAAAAAATCAAATTTGTTTTTATTATATGTCATAAATCTGCTAGCAGATTTTGCTCACTGCTTGGAACCCTAAACCTAAACACTCTGCAAGACTTTTGTACAAAGAAAAAAAAATACTCGAAGAAATTGCATGCTTATGTTCCTCTGCTGTATTAATATTATTAAGAGTGTTTAGATGATGAACGTTAAATTGGAAATATGTAAATACTAACTACTAAGTACCAAAAACACAAAAAATTAAGCTACTGGTCACTTTCACCGACGGTTTACAACCATTGGATATATCATCGGTAAAGGTGTTACCGACGATAATATGTAGTAACAGTCCGTCGAACTAAGGGTTGGGTAATTTGATTTACAACAAATTACAGATGGATATTATCGACAACTAGCCGGCGGCCAAAATTATCGCATGATAATCCAAGTATTATAAGAATAGAAATATATTGAGAGAAACATAATTGTTTTTATTATAATAGAAGTTATGCAAGGATACATAAAAATTCTTCTGATAAATGACACACATATAGCAAAGTTTATTTCATGTTCATCCTTAATCTAGGTACATACCTGAAAAGTAGATGCATGCATATTAAAGATTTGACCTTGATGATCTATAGTACTGAAAAGAGAGATTACTAGAGTGCTTTGCTGAGGATTATTGAGTATATCAACACCAAATCAATTAATCAATTAGTTCTGAACTAAATTGTTGGCTTGTTAGATCAAAAGTGTTTTCAGCGAACTCTTCTTGGCCGTCCATCGTCCATGAAGTGCTCAAACAGCTGTCCCATGTCATCAGTGAAGGTGCTATTTCACTATAAGGATCAAAAAATGGCTTTATATTTATACTATCATCTTCTAATAACTCTAAATCCTTCCATATATCTTCCATCCAGTTATTACACCCTTCTTGTCCCTTACTTGAATCACTAACACTAGTAGCACCATTCTTGAAATTGTTATTGTTTTTCCCTTTCATGACGGTTATCTTTTGGACTCCCCCGGTGTCATAGAAGCTTCTTTCTTTGGTCTCGATCATTGGAATGGACGCCACGGTAGTACACGTTGATGAAGAGGAAGAGCAATGCGAGAGTGACGGAGATGCACATCCTTGTATTGTCCTTTTCTTCTGTTGAGCTTTTTTCCTCATATGAGTCCTCCAGTAGTTCTTGATCTCGTTATCAGTCCGTCCTGGTAATTTGCTTGCAATCTTAGACCACCTGAAAGCATTATCACATTAAAGTTGAACCAAACTTATTGCGTGTCATATATTAACATTTTAAATATGTACACTCTTATCATGTATTCAGTATAATCAACTTAATCTTTGATGACATATATTACAAGAAAATTATAACAAATGGAACAAAGAACAAACACTAATTTTGTATTTATGTGTTTACAAAAATGAAAATTTTGAACTCATTCAAACATGATATATTTATTAAAGAACTTTTCTTTTTCAGAGGAAGATAAGCACTAAGAAACAAGGGATAGAGAGTTACAATTTTATTAAAAATGCTCCTTCAATTTTCTCAAACAATATTACTTTTACACAATATAGTTTAGAAGATACTTGAATTCACAACATATGATTTAATCATATATAATACCAACCTGTTGCCAAATTTAGAATGAAGTTCAAGAACAAGTCTCTCTTCATGAGGAGCTAGCTTCCCTCTTTTCAGCCCAGGATTTAGATAATTAACCCATCTCAGCCTGCAACTTTTTCCATTTCTTTTCAAACCTGAGAATCAAAATATCCCACAAAAACAAAAAATAATCCCCAATTTTTTTATTTTTTTTGGGGGTATACACAAGAAAAAACGTTAATTTGTGATTAAATTTTAACAGTTGGAAAATATTTTCCAGTGAGAAAAATTTGCAGCCTAAGGCCTTTTGTTTGGTTTTTACTCCCGCCACCTTCAAACCTGAAACTTTGGCAATGAAGTCCCACCGGCGGTCTCCGAACATGTGAACGTAAAACATCAACTGGAAATCTTCTTGTTCCGTCCATGAACCTTTTCGCGTTGTTTGATCATCATCTTGCCCCATTTTCTATCTCCCTAGTCTCTCTCTCTCTCGAACTTTTAACTTGTTGGAAGTGCATTGGAAATTAGCTTTGGTGGAGGTTATATATAGTGACATTTTTCAATTCTTTTTTAGTGGAATGTGGAATTTTATGATAAGGGGCATATACGCATATTCAACACAAAGGGAGTAAAAATATGTGTTATTTTTTTTTGTTTCAAATTTGTAAATAATAAATCATCATCGATATAAGTTAATGTTAAGAAACGTGCATGGGTGTAAACGAGCCTAGCCTGAGCTCAATTGGTCTCGAGCTTGGCTCATTTTGACTTAGCTAGAGCTGGCGTTTGGAGCTCTTTTACTAAAGTTCGAGCCCAACACGTGAGTTGTTTTTTCAAGCTTAGGTTCGGCTTGTTTTTTATTCATTAGTTAAATTTTATGCATATTTTTTCGTTTTTATATATTTTGAGAAAAAACTTAAATGAGCTTGAGCTTGGCTTGGCTCGTATGTTTTAAGCTATTTATCAATCCAAGCTCGAGTAGCTCCCGAGCAACTCGGCTCCTTTGCACCTGGCCTAGTATATAGAGAGAATTTCGAATTGGTTCATCTGACTTTATTAATTAGTTATAAATCGCTTACGGGTTTAATTTTTCAGTGTCATGGACGTAGTTCATCATGGGTGTAGTTCTTACCTCCTGATTATGTTTTACCATCATTCTTTTCCTAGAAGCTAATTAGAATTAACATGCATTAGTATAAGTATATGTGAAACCACATATGACATAATCTTAATTACAAATGCTTTTGCCATTGCTAAGTGAGTAAACTGATGTATGATTAAACACCCCCAAATATTGTTAGGTTAAAGATCTATATAATATGACGAACAAACGAATGCACAATTATAGTTTGTACACATATATGGCTAGTAATATACTAGAAAGATGACGGACGGTTGTACGTACGTTGTTGTGCTTCTACCTTCTTTTTGCCTTTGCATTCGTAAATAGGCACATATTATTAATGAGTAATTCAAATAAGAAGGGTTGACTGAGTCTTCCGAGTTTGAAGGCTTGATATTTGAATTCAGTAAAACTGTTGGGCCAAGTTGTTGAAGTCCAAGTCTTAAGCCTAGTTTGGTTTAGGTTATGTTATTTTTCAGTATTTAAGTTCATGCTTGTTTTCTTTTTATGTACTCTCTTTTCAGTATTCAATATCAATCAACCATCTAAGTCTATTATCTGTTCTTAGATTATTTGTTTGTTTGATCTCAAGTGCATGCTCATACCAACATTTGGTATAAGAGCAAGGTTAGTCGTGTGAGTATTATCAAGAAGCCATGGCCAGTTCGTCAAACCCTAATCCTCAATCTCCTATATCGGTGTTCAAAGGTGAGGTCTATGAGCATTGGAGTGCGCTCACGAGATCTCTGGGATTTAGTGAGCACAAGAAAAACTAAAGATGATAAAACCCTAGAAAGCTACAAGACGGTTGTGAAGAAAGATGCTAAGGCTATGGCTGTGATTCAGCAGGGTATTCATGATCAGCTATTCTCCAGAATAACATCTGCTGCCACTACTCAAGAGACGTGGGACACTTTACGTGTCGAATTCCAAGGAGATTCACAAGTGCAATCTGTGAAATTGCAAGGACTCCGTAGAGAGTTTGAAAATCTCATCATGAAAGAAGGTGAATTGGTTGGTGACTATTTCTCTCGTGTGATGGGCAATGTTAGTCAAAGAAGAACCTATGGTGAAGAAGTGCTAGATCAAACTGCTGTTGAGAAGATTCTCAGGAGTCTTACACCGAAATTCGATTTTGTTGTGCCATCTATTGAGGTTGCTTATGATCCCACAACCTTAACACCTGTTAAGTTAAGTTGATGGGGTCATTACAATCCCAATAAGAGTGTATCATGGGGAGATCTGGTGTTGAAAAAACAAGTGAAAGGCAATATGATTAAGCACTCTAAGTGATGCATAATAATAGAAGACCTGAGAACAATTCCTACGGTAGAGGTAGAGGCTGTGGTATATTCAGAGGAAGGGGAAGAGGACGAACCTCAATGCCATCACTGTTACATGTATGTGCATGTAAAAAAAGACTGTTGGTTTAATGATGCAACAGGTAAATGTGGCTTTTGAAGGAAATGAAGACGAAGAAAATAATCAGAAAGATCCCAGATTATTCATGGCTCGTACAAATGATCCAAAGCATATGACTACTAGTATGTGGTTTGTTGACTCCGGTTGCTCAAACCATATGACTGGAGTACAGAACAGCTTCACAAGTTTGGATGAAAGCATCAAACTTCTTGTCCAAGGTGATAAAAAACAGTTGAGGGTTGAAGGAAAGGGATCTGTCAAGATTCACATGAAGGATGAGACTCACAGGCTGCTAGAAGACGTCTACTATACCCCTAAACTTGAATACAATTTGCTGAGTGTGGGTCAACTTATAAAGAAAGGTTATTAACCATTGTTTGATGATGACATGTGCACAATTACACAAAAAGGTTCCCGCATTGTATTAATGAAGGTCATGATGGCCAATAATAGCATGTTTCCATAATATGCTACTAAAATATTGACAAGGCCAAACTGTGGCAGCTTAGGTATGGTCATTTGCATACTCAAGGGCTGCATCAACTGCATGACAAGGCTATGGTCCTTGGACTTCCCAATAAGAAAGAACTACGTGCGTGTGAAGGTTATGCCCTTGGCAAGCAAACCAGGAAGTTATGTCAGTCTAGCATCCGCAGAACCACTCAACAGTTGGAGCTTGTTCACTCTGATGTTTGTGGTCCTATGCCTATATCAAGCCTTTGTGGTAGTAGATAATTTCTTCTATTTATTGATGATTTTACTAGAATGACATGGATCTATTTCATAGCAAAAAAGTCTGAAATGTTTGCTAAGTTTAAATTATTCAAGATAATGGTTGAAAAAGAAATTGGATGGCCTATTAAAATGTTAAGTTCTGATCGTGGTAGGGAATATCCCTCCCAGAGGTTTAATGTTTTCTGTGAGCAGAATGGCATCAAAAGAGAGCTAACAACTCTTAATACTTCTGAGCAAAATGGAATCTCAGAATGGAAAAACATTACCATAGTGGAAATGCTTCAATGCATGTTGAAAGGGAAAGGGCTGCCAAGTAATTTCTGGCTGAGCCTGCTGCCATAGCTGTTCACAACATAAATCGGTCTCCTACAAAGTCACTTGGCAACAAGACTCATTATCAAGCTTGATATGGTAAGAAGCCTAATGTTGAGTATTTCAAGACCTTTGGTTGTGTTATTTATGGTCATACCCCTACACAAAAAAGAACCAAACTTGATGCTAAGTCTGAAAAGTGCATCCTTCTTGGTTATTCTCAACAAACCAAGGGGTACATAATGTATAATCCCATTACCGAGCAATTCCTTACCAGAAGAGATATTGTCTTTGATGAAGATGCCATGTGGGAATGGAAGAAAGAAGTGGCTAGCAAGTATGAATACACGTGGGACATTAGTATGTTTGATGATGTCCTACCACATTCAGGTGATGTACCTAACAATAGTAATCATGTTAATACTAATAATGCATGTATTTCTGGATCTCAAAACATGCAGCAAAATGAGCAAGTGACACCAAATGAACCTGTGACACCACAAACAATGACTAGTACATCATGTACCAGTCCTCTCAGTTATGATTCAGGTATGCATGAATCAAGTACTCCTCCAAGAAAACTCAAGGGCCTTGAATATGTGTATGTTGATTTCTCCCCTATGGAAGATTATACTGTGTGTCAGTTTGCTTTAAATGTCACCGATCCAACCATTTTTTAGGAAGCTGCAAGATTTAAAGAATGGAGAGAAGCCATGATTGAAAAACTTAAAGCTATAGAAAAGAATGAAACATGGAACCTGGTCACTCTTCCAAAGAACAAGAATGTGGTTGGTCTTAAGTGGCTTTACAAAACAAAACTTGGTCACAAAGGTGAGATACTTAAGTACAAAGCCAGGCTCGTAGCTAAGGGATATTCCCAACAAAAGGGAATAGACTTTAGTGAGACCTTTGCACCAGTAGCTCGCTTTGAGACTATCAGAACTGTCCTCGCCACATCTGCTCAATTTGGTTGGAATTTGCATCAACTTGATGTGAAGTCTGCCTTCTTAAATGGGGAATTAGAGGAAGAGATCTACGTGCATCAACCACAAGGGTTTGAAGTTGAAGGGCAGAAAAAGAAAGTATACCTTCTTAAAAAGGTGTTGTATGGTCTCAAGAAAGCCCCTTGTGTATGGTACTCCTGCATTAATAACTACTTTACTTCACATGACTACACAAGAAGCAACAACGAGCCAACTCTTTATGTAGAAAATGTTAGTTCATGTCATATTATCTATGTGTGTCTATATGTAGATGATATAATTTGTGCTAGCTCAAGTATGGCTCTCATTGATGAATTCAAAAAAGGAATGATGATGGATTTTGAGATGACTGATATGGGGCATCTCAAATTCTTTCTCGGGTTAGAAGTAAAACAAACAAGTTATGGTGTGTTTGTTAGTCAAGAAAAGTATGTTATTGGGTTATTTAATAAGTTTGGAATGATGGGCTGCAACACTGAAGATACACCTATGAACCCCAGTGAGAAGTTGTAATCAGAAGATGGTGCAGATACAGTTGATGATGCTGCTTACATGAGTCTAATTGGTGGGTTGATGTATTTAACTCATACCCGGCCAGACATTTCATTTGCAATGGGATTAACATCCAAGTTCATGCAATCTCCTTCAAAGATTCACTATGGTGCAGCAAGAAGAATACTCAGATATGTGGCTAGAATAATGAAATTTGAATTGTGGTATGAAAGGAACTGTGAAGTAAAACTTGTGGGCTACAGTGATAGTGATTGAGCTGGCAACCTTGATGATAGGAGGAGTGCATCAACAAATGTCTTTATGTTAGGAAGTGGAGTTATCTCATGGTGATCAAAGAAGCAACATACTATTGCATTGTCTAGCACCGAATCAGAATACATAGTTGCCACTAGTGCTACATGTCAGGCTATATGGTTGAAAGATGGTTGGATGATCTAGGTGTGGTACAAGATCAAGCTACAGTGATTTACTGTGATAGTAGGTCATCAATTTGTTTGTCCAAGAATGCTGTTCTTCATGGTCGTTGAAAATATATTGAGCTAAAACATCACTTAATAAGAGAAATGGTTGCACAGAAACAAGTTTCATTGGTTTTTTGCAAAGCTGAAGAACAAGTTGCAGATGTGCTTACTAAAGCTTTGTCACGAGAAAAATTTGTTTATTTCAGGCATCTGCTGGGAGTTAGAGAATTTCAATCAAGGGAGGGTATTAAAGAGTAATTCAAATTAGAAGGGTTGATTGAGTCTTTCGAGTTTGAAGGGTTGTTATTTGAATTCAATAAAGCTGTTGGGCCAAGTTGTTGAAGTCCAAGTCTTAAGCCTAGTTTCCTGGTTTACGTTATGTTATTTTTCAGTATTTATGTTCATGCTTGTTTTCTTTTTATGTACTCTCTTTTCAGTATTCAATATCAATCAACCATTTGAGTCTATTATTTGTTCTTAGATTATTTGTTTGTTTGACCTCGAGTGCATGCTCATACCAACACATATGAACCAACAACTTCTTACCAATCTACGTAAGGGTAAACATTAAACGCCCAACAACAATGAATGAGGATATTGAACCTATTTGTCTTATTACATGCAAGGTCTGTTGATGCTAAGAATGTTAAAGACGATGAAGAAATGCTTGGACTATATGATGAAACGACAAGCGAAAACACACCTATTTTTTTGATCATTTTTTAAAAGCTAGGGTAATTGGTAATATAATAAGGCTTAAACTTGGACTGGATATGTGGTACGTTTGTATATCTATACTATATAATAAACAAAACTTTCTTATTGTCACATGGCATCACCATATTAATTCTTACAAAATTTTCACTCCTCTCTCTCATATTAAATACATTTATCTTTATTATTAATAATTTTGTATTTTAAATTTTCCTTCCTCTCTCTTATATTAAATACATTTTTTTTTCTTTTTAATCATTCAAACTCTTATAAAACAAATTAAATATTGAAGTTCTCACTGCTTATGTTAATTTAAACGACGGGTTCTTTAACCGGTTAAAGTATCAAACATGGTTCAAGTCAAAACAATTTATTATTAGATAGGGTTTCGATCCATGGGTTTGTTTAAAAAAGTAGCCATTTACAACATTTTTTTAATTTGCTATTTAATCAATCCATCAGTTATGTTAAGTTTATCATCTGAAAAATCCACAAAAATATTAACACTATACTACATGTTTTGGTTTTTCATGCGGTAAAGACAACTTCTTACCTTTGGAATACAAATGTTAAACGTTAGCACACTGTTAATCAGACAATAAATTGATTTTGTGTATCCTTATATTCTTCATATGGTATCTATCAGACACAAAATGATAGGTTACAAGAAAGTATTAGTTTTTTGATTTTTTAAATGACCTCAAAATATAAGGTTGTTAAGTCATATGTTAGTTTTAAAAGCTGATGTTGAACTGATGTTGATTAAAAAATTTAAAATATTAACTAGGCAATTGGTAATTGCAATGAAATTAAACTACATGTGAAAATACAATATGATAACCGTGTTATATAAGCCGAAATCGTATTCGAAAATAATATTGGAACTCAGAATTTTAATTATTTTTTTTTAAATCCTACACCTTTAGATAAAAATACTAATTTTAAATAATGAAATTTTCACTTAATTTTTGTTTGAAATGAAGATTAACAAAAGCGAAGGCCAATCATTGTAAATTGTTGGTTTGTTTTTTAGACAATTTGTTTTAACTCATGACCAGTTTGTTTCATTGTCTAGAGTTAAAATAAAAAAAAATGTGAAACTACTAAGTTTTGAAAAACAAGTAAAGTTCAAATAAAACTACACATATTGTGTATTAAGAAATATTTAGAGATTTATAAATTTTCTATTTTTATATTGTATAGTGTGTAATTTATTATACCATATAATATATCTTTATATTTGTTGAACATATTTTTTGTATGTCACATTATGTTATTGTTTAAATAAATTTATTTATTCTAACCGTGTACTACACGGGTGAGTAACCTAGTTTGTAATGTATATTGAAGTTCTCTTTTTTGTATTGACTGTGGAGTGCTAGAGCGGTACACTTATTTGAAGTCAAAAAGAGCGTTGGTAAGTTTATCAAATTATTTTTATTTTGTAGAAGTACTTAAATTAATTTGTCTTGCATGTTATTGTGGGCTTTGATCACTTGATCCTCTGTATACGTTAGGATGATTAGATGGATAGGTTGATATTGTGATTGAAATTGTATTTCTAAAATTTTAATTGTTAATGGAAATATTCGTTATGCTATCGAAATTTATATAATATGTTGAAACCGAGTCTAACTCTTAATACGGATTTTCCCCTCTGGTAAATTCATTAACCACACGTCCACACCATATTACTGTTGGGATATCAACGACAGTTTCCATTGAAAGCCTTCTGTTCTATAATGTATAATTGCGTAATTTATCAATTTTTTTATGTGATACATGTAGTGGAATAGTTTATATATATTAATGTATAATATTTGTTATTTGTGATGGCTTTGGTTTACACTTATTAAAATAAAGCCCAAACTACTTTCCTCTTATGTTAATAATAATAACGAATACATTTTTAAAAATAGTATCGTCACGACCATCTAATAAATTACTGAATATAAGTGAGCAAATTACATATGAGTACCTTTTCGACTACGGATTGGGTCACAATGTTCGTATTCATCTGACCCTGGCTCCCAAGGTATATGTTATATATATTGGAGTGACCATTAATTATCATTAAAGTGATCTGCCGGTGGATCAAATTTTCATATGCTCACGTATGGATCTCACGTACTCTTTCCCTGCATCTTTCCACGTATTTACCTAACCAAAACACATGTGTCACTTAAGTTACTACCAAAATATAAGTTCTAATGGAAATAATTTGTTTTGAGACACTAAGCAGTGGTTTCAATTAAAAAAGACATGTTAACGACCGCGTTATCATCACATAGATATTGGAACTTTAACTAACTCATCATGAAACTTTAACTGACTCATCCTTAATTTAACTTGAATGTAATGGTTTTAACTAACAATTAAATTAAAGAAACAAAATTAAAATTAAACCTAGAAAAGTATGATATATTGGTTGATTGGGGATGGAACCCACCTATCGCTCCTCCACTTTCCATTAAACCCCGGGTGAAAATGCATGGCTTTCGTAACTCATAGCAGCCATAACACATTAGAGCCCTTCTATGGCTATTGTGTAATGGGTTTGGCACCTAGAAGTTGCCAATATGATCATTGATTGATCAATGGGTTTGGCGCCCCAAACCATCAACCACATTATGCATAGCCTGATATTATTGTGAGAAGTTATGTACATGACGTCATGACTAGTAAATTATAGCTAATTTTATAAATTAAAAAGCAATTAACTCCTTTTTTATAAATATTATCAAATAAGTGAATTCAAAACTTTCAAGTTGACTACCGTTCAAAAAAAAAAAAAACTTTTAAGTTGACTACATAATCTTAATTTTAAAATCTAAGACAACATATATACACTCAATCTAAGAGGATTTTAATCCTTTAAAAAATTACGAGGATTATAAATCCTAAATAAAATCAAAAGAAAGAAACTAGAGTAAATTATTCAATCATGCATATGGTTTGTGAAAGTTTCCCCTCTCCCTTATGTTTCATAAATCGTGGAAGTCGTCCTTATTGTTTACGACATTCTCACGCTTTTGATCGATCCAAGAAATGCATGGGTGAACGATATTAATTATGTTAAATGTATGCAAATTAAAATCTTTTTTTGTCCTTTCACTTAAAAATAAAAATAATGAAACTAAAAACAATTAAAAAAACCACCTATATAGAAGCTCACCATCACTTCTTTTTTACCAATGGCTCTTGCCTAGCACCCCTTTTGGTCACTGATGGTTCATGTCATTTCTAATACACCCAAGCAACGATGAACCAACTCAGTGTTTCGATTTCCAGCAATCATGATGAAATGCAAGACTTCATATCTTCTTTATTTGTTTAGTTACAAGTCATCGGAACTCATATCTTCAATTAGAGATGGTAAATGAACCCGAACTTAACATGTAAACCCGAAAAATTTGGACTGTTTATAAGTGTATTCAGTTATGAGACTAGTGTATAGGATTAGTTTTGTGTCGGGTACTAAACATATTACAGATGTTTAAATATTAAAAGTAAAAGTGATTTCACCGTAGGTGAAGTCGAGAAGATATGGAATATTGGAATGGTGTTTCTAATTCGAGATCGATTTTGGAGATTTTAGTCGGTTCGAGATCTCTGAAAAGCATTCGAGAGGGATTGAGGCGATTTGAAAGATGAAAGAGCATGTGTGTATGTGATAGGTTGTTTTTATTTTAATTTTATTAAGTTTAAATTTTATTTTTTGTTCCAAGTAAAATGACAAAAGATAATTATTTGCAACCTACTTAACATAATTTCTTTATCGTCCATTGTTTTGGGGACCAAAGTCGTAATGCTTAAAAACGATATTCATAATATATAAAATGAGATTTTTATTAGAACAACTACAACATAACTCTGCTTTCTATAGTATACCAGCCCAGTGCCCGCGCGATGCAGCGGTGAACGAGCAAATGCAACCAATGTTAGTACATTTGTAACCTCGCAAGAATATGTGTGTAACTCGATGGTGGTATGCATTTAACATGGCATCGGACAAGTAACCGATGACAGTAAGCACGCCATACAATGCCTAGACGCGAGAAAATCGATATGTATAAACATTGTCATCTGCGTAACTAATGCTTGAGTATTTGGTGGCGACAATCAAGAAACAAAGATGAAGTGTATAGTAATTTCAAATAAACTACTTTTTAACCCAATCCATTTTGACGGACTTGTTCCGACCCAAAAGGGTTTTAACACGAAACCTTTTTTGATATAGCCCCTTTCAATCTAAACCCATCCCGACAAGAACTTAATTAACCTTTTTTTTGTATTAAACTTGTTCCAACCTTAACCTCTTCTAACACCATTAGCCGAACTTGTCCAACCTGTTGCCTGTAATAACTGGTAATCACGTAACATGTTACTTTAAAAAAAATAATATAACAATATCATACTCAAATTAAACGTGTGAAAAAGTTATGGCCGTTAAAAAGTCTCTTTTTTATGGTATACTTTTTTAGAAAAAATATTAACGTGTGAAAAAGTTATGGCCGTTAAAAAGTCGTGGGGGTAGTTGATTTATAAAAAGGGGAAAATATGTAACTATTTAATAAATTAACTAAAATTGATGGAAGTTGAACCATTATTGTAAATTATTCTTGAATAAACAAAGACTATATTACCCCTATATTCTTAAAATTCTATGCATTGTTACTTGTATAATATGCAATAAAAATGGTACCTCTCACTCCTATATTATATATAGTATAGATATATACACGTCTTTTACAACCACGGGTCAAGAAACACTTATTATTAAAAAAGTTTTTTTGAACGACCAACTAAGTAATGTCGGGTACTCCGTACGCGGACCCCATTGGCTAAAGATAGCCCGAGCCGGCCACTAGTCCGGACGGACGAAGCCCCTAGCGGTCCATCTATTGAGGGATTCACCGGATAAAACCTGACCCCCACGCCCGCCAAATGGCACGACATCTCTCATATAAATTGGTGGTAGAGAGGTTTGAAACCCCTACCTCTTACTAGTAAAATGAGTACTCTATCATTAAGTCACAACCAATTAGAAAGACCAAATATTATCTAACACGTAAATACTGTTAGACTAGATAGCCTTTTGCTTTTATAAAAGTAGATGGAAAACAAAGCGGTGAGAACATTAGTATAATTTACTCAAAAGAAACTAAAGATTTCGCTTATGTAAGTGGGGGGAAATATTCAAAAGCTAGATGTTCGTAATGGCAAAACTGTGTGTGGTCCAAGTTTTCTCTTTATGGCAAGAATGCTACTACAAACCAAACACGGGAATGTTTTCTTGCAAGTATGTCTTGTTAATTTTTGTATGTAATTTTTCATAGACCAAATAGCAAAACTAGTCATTTATTAATAGACATCCATAATTATGACAGTCAATCCCACTAATTATGTCAGCCAATATTATTATTATTGTATTGGATTTACTGTATGAATCATCTCCAAATATAGGAGATCTCATTGTATCTTTATATACTGAATATTGTGAATGAAGAGGGAAAGCATTTTGACAAAATCATAACTCTTATATGGTATCATACCTACGATCCTAAACTTTCTCTCCCTGCCATCTCTCTATTTGTTTCCGATCATCCTCCTCACCCTATCAATGGCCGATAACAAGATTCATCCAGCAGTCACTGTTACCAACATCCGAGCCTCTATCCCCATCACCCTTGACAATGAGGCTGCCGACTATAACACATGGTCGGAACTGTTTCGTATTCACTGCACGACGTTTCTCGTATCTGATCATCTAGCCCCTCGCCCCACGCCTTCTGCTACCGCCTCAGCCGACAAATACAAACAACCGGCAGCCTCGTCTGATGCCTCGTGGGAACGCCTTGATGCCATAGTCCTTCAATGGATCTATGGCACCATCTCCACGGACCTCCTCAAAACCATCATTAAACATAAAACCACCGCCTATGACGCTTGGAAAGCCATTGAAAATCTCTTCCAAGACAACAAAGCACTCCGAGCCCTCTACCTTAAACAAAAATTCAACAACATCCTCCTGGAAAACTTCTCTTCCATGCATGCCTATTGTCAAGAGATCAAGGTCTTGGCCGATCAATTGACGAACGTCGATGCTCCAGTTGACGAACAAGATCTTGTTCTACAAACCCTTGCAGGCCTCACTGAACAATATGAAACCGTGGCTACCATACTACAAAACACCAAACCCCTTCCTACTTTCTTTGAGGTTCGGTCGCAATTATGTATGAATGAGACCACCAAAGCTAACCAAGCTCTCCATATGGCCTCCCAAATCGCCACTGCCCTACACGTCCAAAGCCAAACCCGTACTCCCTCCTCGGTCAACCCAAACTCACCCGGTTCTCACGTTTCATCTGACACACGTCAGGACTTCGGTCGTGGCCGAGGACGGTCCTGTGGACGTGGGAGGGGCCGGTCCACCTCTTCTCAGCCGAACCGGTCACGAGGTCAATCCTCCTATACGGCTCAACAACATCCATATATCATCTTTCCAAACAATTGGGCCACTAACAAGTGGACTTCCCTCCCGAACAACCCGGCTCCACCCTGTCCTTACCCATCTATGCCTCGCCCCAATGGAAGTCAGGGGATACTGGGCCCGCGGCCTGCTCAGGCCCATATGGCCACTTACAGTCTAACACCAACTGACATTGCTTAGGCCCTTTACACTCTCTCTATGAACCAGCCACAAGACCCAGTTGGATACATTGACATCGGCGCCACAGGCCACATGGAACAACCAGGTAGTCATTCTCCGTCTATTTTTAATGCTTGCACTAATAAACAAATAATAGTTGGCAATGGCACGGCCATTCCTGTTGTTGGACAAGGCAACAAAACTCTACCACCACCCTTCCCACCATTCAAACTAACAAATGTCCTATATGCCCCTAACATAATTAAAAACCTCATATCAGTCTGTCGTCTAATGACGGACAACTTACTTTCAATTGAATTTGACCCATTTGGTTTTCTTTTGAAGGTTCTCAAGACCAAGGCTCCTATCCTACGATGCAATAGCTTGGGCGACCTCTACCTTCTGACCACCAACTTCATCAAGTCTCCCACCTCCCCTACTGTTTTTGCTGCTATCACTCAAGACCGTTGGAACCAACGCCTTGGGCACCCGGGCACCTCTTTATTGCAATCGTTAAAGTCTAGTTCCTTTATTAATTTTAGTAAAACGAACCATGAACTTTTTCAATCTTGTGTTTTTGGAAAAAGTGTCAAACTTCCATTTCATGACTCTATCAATAAAACTACTTTACCTTTTGATATTATTCACAGTGATTTATGGATCTCCCAAATACTAAGTACCGGTGGTCACCGTTATTATATTTTGTTTCTTGATGATTTAACGGATTTTCTATGGACATATCCTCTTACCAATAAATCTTAGACTTAAAACACATTCAACAATTTTTATAATCACATCCACACCCAATTTGAACGAAAAATAAAGCAGTTTCAGTGTGACAATGGCACAGAATACAAAAACAACAATTTTAAACAATTCTGTCAAGTCAATGGGATGCAATTTCGTTTCTCCTGCCCGCACACCTCCTCTCAAAATGGAAAAGTGGAAAGAAAAATTCGAACCATCAACAATATGATCCGCACATTGTTAGCCCAAGCCTCCTTACCCCCCACCTTCTGGCACCATGCTCTAGAAACTGCCACCTATCTCATCAATATTCTCCCAAAGAAAAATCATAAATTTATGTCTCCCACTACCCTCCTCTACAACGTCCTTCCAACCTACACGCATCTTCGCGTGTTTGGCTGTTTATGCTATCCCATCACTCCATCCACCACCATACATAAACTCACAAACCGCTCCAAACCCTGTATATTCTTGGATACCCCTCAAACCATCGCGGATATAAATGTTTGGACCTCACAACTAATCAAATATATATCTCGCGACACGTTCAATTTGAAGAATCCATTTACCCATTCTCCATACAACATCCCACCACAACCCAAACATATAACTTCCTTTCCTATCCTATCTCTCCACAGTTGTGGAATCACATTCATAGCCCTTCACCCACTGTCCCACCCTCTTCAACTCCGAACACACCCCACAGCCCATCACAAGCCAGCCCATTTCATGTACCCATCTCCACTAATCAACAATCCACCCCATCCAGCCCAATAACCCCCACCTCACAGCCCCACTCTCCAGCTAACATCAACCTACCAGACCAAACTACCCACTGTACCAAACACCTCGTCGACCTTGACGCCACCACAGCCGATCCACTCGCCTCTTGCTACTCAAAATCCTACCCGTACAATGCGAACTCGTGCAATGGACGGCATAACCAAACCCAAACAATTATTCAACCTTAACACTACTACCATTGTCCCTATTCCCAAGACCCCACACCTTGCCTTGTCCACACCCAAATGGTACAATGCCATGCACAACGAATTTAGTGCACTTATTAAAAATGACACTTGGGAATTGGTACCTCGTTGCCCAGACATGAACATCATTCGTAGTATATGGTTATTTAAACACAAATTCCGTTCGGACGACACTTTAGAGCGTTACAAGGCAAGGTTGGTTTGTGATGGTCATAGTCAACAAGTTGGAATTGACTGTGGTGAAACATTTAGTCCGGTGGTCAAACCAACCACTATTCGGACCGTTCTTAACTGGCGCTTTCTCGGTCTTGGCCAATCCATCAGTTAGATGTTACCAACGCCTTCTTGCATGGGAACCTGCAGGAGACCGTATTTATGCATCAACCATGGGTTTTCGACATCGTAACTACCCTGATCATGTCTGCCATCTCAAGAGGTCACTCTACGGCCTAAAACAGGCCCCCAGGCGCTGGTACCATAGATTCACTGATTTTGTCATGCAACACGGGTTTTCTCAATGTAAAACGGATAACTCCTTATTTATCTATCACCATGGTCATGATATCGCCTATCTTCTAATTTATGTCGATGACATCATTCTCACCACCTCTTCGGACCTACTACGACAGCAGCTAATGAGTATTCTTGCAGGGGAATTTGCTATGAAGGATTTGGGGCCGTTATCTTACTTTCTGGGTATTTCGGTCACTCGAACGGGTGACACACTGTTTCTGTCTCAACGTGCATATGCGAAGGACATCATTCAGCGCGCAGGCATGGATACGTGCAAGCCTGCGACTACCCCTGTTGACACTCAGAGTAAATTAGGTAGCAATCCGGATTCGTTATTCGATAACCCTACCACATACAGAAGTCTCGCAGGTGCCTTGCAGTATTTAACCTTCACCAGGCCTGACATTACATACGCGGTTCAGCAGGTATGTATGCATATGCACTCTCCTTGTCTCGCTCACTTGAATGCCCTCAAACGCATTATACGGTATCTTCAGGGCACCACCGACTATGGTCTGCACCTTACCCCCTCCCATGCGCTCTCCATTCGCGCATATACTGATGCTGACTGGGCTGGTTGTCCTGACACCAGGCGCTCTACATCCGGCTACTGTGTTTACCTCGGCGATAATCTAGTATCCTGGTCCTCTAAGAGACAGTCTACCAACTCTCGTTCCAGTGCAGAAGCCAAATACCGTGGTGTCGCAAATGTTGTTGCCGAAATATGTTGGCTGCGAAATATACTTCTAGAGCTTCATCGTCCCCTGTAAAAAGCCTCCTTGGTTTACTGTGACAACGTCAGCGCTATTTACTTATCTGGAAACCCGGTTCACCACCAACGAACCAAGCATATTGAGCTTGATATTCACTTTGTGTGGGAACATGTTCAAAAAGGTCTTGTACGTATCTTGCATATGCCATCTCGCTTCCAAGTTGCGGACATCTTCTCCAAGGGTCTGCCTCGGCTTCTATTCGATGACTTTCGGTCCAGTTTACACATCCGGTCGCCTCCCGCTTCGACTGCGGGGGTGTAATAGACATTCCATAATTATGGCAGTCAATCCCACTAATTATGCCAGCCAATATTATTATTATTGTATTGTATTTACTGTATGAATCATCTCCAAATATAGGAGATCTCATTGTATCTTTATATACTGAATATTGTGAATGAAGAGGGGCAAGCATTTTGACAAAATCATAACTCTTATATTTATGTTTGAACGTTTTTTCATTGGACGTTCTTTAGTAAAAAGAATGGCAGAAAACATATGTTATGTTTCAAATCCCTATCATGTTACGTCATTTGGCACTAACTCCGTTAATTTTTCTCGTCAAATATGGTGATGTGCAATGCACATGAGGGTAGTTTTGTAATTTTACAATTTATTTTAATAATTAAAACAAAAAATACATAAAACACACACTCTCTCTCTTTTCTCTCTCCCCCTCTTCTTAGCTCCCTCTCTCACCCTTAATAAAGACCACTGGTCAACCACCACCGGCTCCGCCCTATGCCTTAACCGTTGGTTGCTACCACCACCTCTCATCTCTTTCAAACTACCATTGAAATCCAACAATTGGAACCCGACCATTGTTGTACCTAACCACCCCTACACCTATCATTGACTAAAAAAGAAGTCATATATGGTTTGTTGACGAAATTCGAAGTCAGAAAATCTAGCGTTTGCAAGGAATGAAGTGGTCTCTCGGGTTGGTGTTACTAGTGAGAGTGGGTGCCATGATTTCATAATCTAGGTTTTGCAACCACCAACATTACAAACTAGGAATTCGAGGTCTTCCGAATCTGACGGAACTTCAAACCGATTGCAACTGTACGTGCGTAGTGAAACGAAAATTAGGGGAAGTAAGTAAGGAAAATGAAGAAGTTGCCATCATGAACGAAATATGAGATCGAGGGTGAATACATGTAGTAAAGCCAATCAGTTGCTTTGTTCGGGGCTTTTGGGACCAATCAGTTATGTGTGGCTTCGGATACCACCACTGATGCGTGGTGGCGATAAATGTTGGTCCAGGTAGAAAGGTAACGCCGTCGGTTTGCGTTTTGCGGCATCTATGATCTCATCACAATTTCAGTAGGAGAAGATGATTAGAAGTTGCAGTGGTGGTTTGTGGTAGGCTGGTCGCTATGGTGAGGGGCTTTGAAGCCCCTCCACCGTGCCACGTCAACGCCACGTAAGCACCGAGGGCATCGAAGCCCCACCCAAAGATGCCCCACTATGGTGTAATGGCCTAAGGGCGCCCCTACTATACATATATATGCATATGTATGTATGTGTGTGTGAGAGAGATGTCATCAACGGCGCCGGCCATTGGAACGACCATTTCTTCGTCGCCCTTGATTGGACCGCGCCCCACGGCGGTGTTCCGCGCCCACCGCGCCCCTACAACCCACCCAACCCCACCCCATTGAGAATGGTCTAAGATGGGTTTTTGAGATGGAGAGATTAAAAACTAGGGGTGAGATTTAGAAAATAAATATTTATCATTTTTATTATTTTAAATGTTTTTAACATGGCTCAAACATTAAGTCATCTACACAAATAGTCCCTTATGAGTAAAAAAGATGAATATATCCTCATGTGCATTGCACATGACCATATTTAACGAGAAAAATTAACGGGGTTAGTGCCAAAGGACGTAACGTGATAGAGATTTGAAACATAACGTATGTTTTCTGCCATTCTTTTAACTAAAGGGGTCCAATGAAAATGCGTTCAAACATAAAGGACTAATTTTGTTGTTTTGTCTTTTTTTTCATAAGATAAAGATGTATTCAATCTATTATTTTAATCTCTCAAATACTACAGGATTTTCTTTTTATCTTTTCTTTTTCTATTATTTGATATACGTGTTAGGCTAAACGTAGTTTTGTAAAAATCGTTAGTCGTACGTCGAGCGGTGGAGTGAGGACTAGAGATTAAGTAGGATTAATCGGATCAGACTTTAATGTATAATTTTCAAGTTTTATACACACACATATTTATATGTAATTTTTTTTCCTTTTTATATATACACATATACATTTTGGGCGGAAAATAGCCAGATTCTCATTGGAACCCGCAGAATATGGCCGGTATCTCGTCGGAAATCGTCGATTTTGGCCGGAACCTCGCTAGGAGATGCCGACTAAGTCCGATTAATCGTCATTTTGGCCGGATTTGACCATTGACTGATTAATTAGCCGGCTAGCCCAAAATTAATCAGTGGGTGGGGACTAGTGATTAATCGACGCCTACTCGGTATTTTTGCAACATTAGCTAAACATACCCCCCTCCTTCTCACTTGTCATACCCCTCCTATATACTTTCAATATTTTTAACAATTTTAGTTAACATATTACTCATCTCTGCCATTTTTTCATCTTGTGGTCTCCCTTTAAAATATTAATTAAAAACTATAAAGTTTTATTTGTTTATTTTAGTGTTTATGGTTTTTATCATAATAATAACATCTATTATTATCGGTATCAATGCATTATTATATTGTGTGTATGTGACTAATACTAATATCGATACTATCGTAAACATAATAAAATATTAATAATTAAAATAAAAATAAAATAACAATAACAACTTAATAGTTTTGATTTTGATATATAAGTGGAGAATATTAATTGAAAAAAAAGTGTTAGATAGGCTAATATGTGTTTGTACCATGTTATAGTGAAATGGTAAATAGTTTAATAAGTTCAAGGGGGTATATTTAGAAAAGATATGGTGAAGATGGTATTATAACTTTCATAAGAATGGTAGGTTAAAAATTAAACTCAGAAAGTAAAAATATTTAATATTGCGGCTAAAATATGTCGGCTAAGAGAAAAAAATAAGGCGGCTAAGAGAGAAAAAGATGAGAGTCGGCTAACAATTAATTAGGTAGGTAAAAGTATTAAGTTTTGACGGGTAAAACATGCCAGCTAGGAGAGAAAAAAATTTGACAGATAAGAGAGAAAAAAAATAGAAGTCAGCTAAGTATTTAATTAGCGTGTAATCCGGATCCGAGACGAGAGCTTCGATGCACACGTTTAGCTAAAGAAATCTTCTAGAATGTTTGTTATATGCTATAAATAGGGACTTGTATTGTTTTTTATTTGTTTGTGTTTTCCATGGTGTAATCAACCACCCAAGGGGCCCATTTTACCGCTGGATTTACTCATAAACACAGTTCTAAATATCAAAGTGAATTAAAACTTTTCACGGAATAACTAAAACTTCAACCATTGATTTAAATATCTAAAACTCTTTCAATACATTAACACTTTGTCTTTTAAGTTCAGACATAAAAATATAACATAACCCTTTCTTCTTCCGATGCTGGTCTTTATTCTTCGATGCCATGTGTCACATCTGAAGCCAACTGCCCCAATTTACTCACCCGCGTGCATACTAAAAGACAGCTGCGCTGAGTGTTTTCTAGTTTACGACTCCAATTTATACACCATGACTCATTCTTCACCTTTAACACACACACACACACATATATATATAATTAATACCACTTACTCTTATTACAACATACACAAACTCGACATCTTACTTGTATCGTAAGTACGTAAAGGGTTGCCCTTCCTTACGCCCTAACACATGAAAGCACATAGAGGCTTGCCCTCACTAGCACTTACGTCACACAACTTACTCACGAAAGCACGTAGAGGCTTTCCCTCTCTAGCACTTACGTCACACAACTTATAAACGGAATCACGTAGAGGCTTTCCCTCACTAGTACTTGCGTCACACAACTTATACACGGAAGCACGTAGAGGCTTACCCTCACTAGAACTTACGTCACACAACTTAGAAGCGAAAGCACGTAGAGGCTTGCCCTCACTAGTACTTGTGTCACACAAATTATACACGGAAGCACGTAGAGGCTTGCCCTCGTTAGCACTTACGTCATAAAACTTACACACGAAAGCACCTAGAGGCTTGCCCTCACTAGCACTTATGTCAAACAACTTATTCACAAAAGCACGTAGAGGCTTGTCCTCACTAGTACTTAATTTAACCCACTCATACACGCGAAAATGTAGAGGCTTAATCCTCTCTAATGTTCACAGCACATACTGTCTACGTCTTACGCGAAGTTAGAGGGGTTTGTCATCCTAACCTATAAGGTATCACTCGTAGGCCCGTCGATCTTACCCACTTCTTATTCACATTCTAATACGTATAAGACATACATATACTTACATACTTGATCTCGTACACATTCATATATTTATATGTACATATATACTATACACACTCTACTTCGTAAATGCTTGCATAAATAATTAAATACAAACGTATACACTTCTTACAAACACTTGCATATGAATAACTATAAGCATACACACTATAAACACGCACACTATGACATACACGATTATTCACATACATGCTTGCATTTATAAACAACATAATTATTTATAATTCAATAATCTAACATCACGCTTAAAATGACTTAATAAAATCGACTCCACATGCAGTATGCACACAGCCCCGAAAACGTAAAAGAGAAAGGGGCTAGAAACTCACATGGATCCGGACACGTTTAGAGCTAGCGGTAATCCCTTTCCTTAGTCGTGCACAACTAACTTATACGGACCGGTTTGAAGTCGAATCTTTTATGTTTCTTGCTTGTTGAGATGCTCGAACACCAACAAGCTCCGGTACTTCCTCGAATTTGGATCCGACATGGAAGAGAGAGTGTTTGTGTGTGTTTTGAGTGCGTGTTGTCCAAGAATGGAAAGTGGC
Organism: Bidens hawaiensis; assembly: GCF_021521415.1. Lineage (NCBI taxonomy): Eukaryota > Viridiplantae > Streptophyta > Magnoliopsida > Asterales > Asteraceae > Bidens > Bidens hawaiensis. Next base: position 749,021 of record NW_027491477.1, read on the forward strand.
TAGCGTTTTAGGGGTTTTAAGGTATATATATACCCTAAGCCCATGGACCTTAGGCCCATTAGTACACTGAGTCTATAATTATTCAAAGTTCACCCGCATTTAAGCCTACCATCAATTATATTTTTTTATTATTTAATTGACAACAATTAAATATAGGCAATTAAATAAAAAGATTTATTTGATTATCTTATTTATTTATTATTTAAAAACATCGGATGTTACAAGTCTACCCACCTTATAAGAGGTTTCGTCCTCGAAACCTGCTTAATTCTTGTGAAAGAAATACTTCATGTATCCTTGTCTTTTTGCACACACAGTTTCAATCCTTTCTTGAACTATTTTAGCTTCCCCGGTTATTCTTCTTACTCCCGAAATTGCAGTCACCGAGTTGCTTCATAGGTTTTAGCTTTTCATGGTAGCTTGTCCATGGAGCCCTCGATAAAACGCTTTCTCGTCCCATAGTTTAAGGTACATTGAAACATACTATTCTAACACTAATACCTACTTTAACGCATTAGATCATGCATCACATGATCATCGATCACACACAAGTCATTAATGCCATAAAAAATCATTTATGATAAATTTCGTACCATAACCATATCAAACAAAAATAAGTCCAAATTTCAACATAAAACCGTACATAATGAGTCATTTTAAACACCCATACATAAGGTAAAACTAATGACATATAATTGTTATTCTCATCTTCTCTCTCTCTTGCAGTCTTCTAGATAGTTGGTAGAACCTAATCTATGCGTTTCTCCTCCCCCCACCCGCAGCTCTGGTTTCCCCACAATCCTTTGCTATGTGATTAGTCTTGCCACAATTGTAAAGTTTCTGGTCTTCAGTGCATTCACGTGAGTAATGTCCCGTCTTTCCACATGGGTAGCACTTATTTGGACCGGCCTTGCATTCTCCAAGATGCAACTTGCCACATACTTTGCATGCCTCCTTTCCCTCAATATGGTGTTTTTTTGCCCTATACTATCCACAAAATCACCAGGCCTTTTAGCAGGAGTGGTTCCCTTCTTTTCTTTCTTATCTTCTACTTCTACTTCAACATCATCGACAACTAGGTCGTCATAAACTATCTCTGCTAGTTCGACAGTTTAGTCAAATGTGGCAAGTTTACTAGCCCTGACTAAGGTGCGGACATTCTACGGAAGTCCTCTGATATAGCATTTGATTCGCTTTATCTTAGTATTCACCATATCATGCACAAACCTAGACATGAGGTTGAATTCAGTGGTGTATTCACGGTGTGTCATCTTTCCCACCTTCATATTCAAAAACCGTCTCTCAGCCCTCTCAATTTCCGCATCAGCACAAAACCGTTTGATAACCATCTCCTTCAGATCTTCCCATCTCATGGCCTTAATCTCATAAGGGGTATTTCTTTGTTCCACGGTTTTCCCACCAGAACATGGCCTCATCACAAAACGACTGAGTAGCATACCCCACCGCTTGATCTGGACGGAACTCGCTAATTTGGATAACCTTGTCCATAGAGGTTATCCACTAGAGAGTAGTGATTGCGTCCCCCATTTCAGTCAGCTTCGGCGGGTCACAGCTCTAGAATGACTTGTAGTTGCACCCACCTCGGCCCTTCTTCCCCTTGTAACAACTCGGATTTTCTAAATTAATATTCATTAATCCTAACTCGACCCGTTTTTATATTCGGGAAATTTTACCAAGAAATATCGCGTTATTCGAGTAATATTATTTTATTAATATTTGTTTATTATATTTAATATATATATATATATAACAACTTTTGATTATATTCAATTTTTACCCTAAACCATACTTTAACCCTTTAGTGTTTCCATCTCCATAGTCTAGGGACCCATGTGCAAATTTTGATATATTATATTTCATTATTATACATCATCAGATCCTTTAACCCGTTTAACCCGGCCCACATCACAACCCGGAACCCGCATTGATTCCTTGAACCATAATCCTAGTATTGACTTGGTAATTGATTGTGTAAATCTTTCCTTAAGCCAAAATCGGTTATCACCGACATAATTGATTAGGCAAACATGATCTGTGTGATTCGAATTTATTAATATAACCAAACAGTCTTCACCCATTAACCATTATGCAAGATAACGAATGTTATAATTCAATTAAACGAGCAGAAACAATCCTTGTGGCGCCGCCAATCAAACCCCCAATACTAATTTAAATATCGTAGCCTTCGCGTACCTGTTCTTCATCACTATTGTGCCGTCGGCTTTACGACCCAGATTAACCCTCGTCTGATCATCATACAAGGTAATTAAACATATGGGTTTGTTCGTCTTAATTCTCTCCTCTCTGCAATAGCCCTAATCTCAACTGATTGATTATTAACGGGTTTAACCAATTGACTGATCTGGGGTTTATATCTCGTTCTAGGTTGTGGCAGTGTGTTTGTAATCAACTAGGACCCCACCCCCAGCCCGTTTTGTTGTTTTAGTTTATTTGAAAAACTAATTTAGTTATTATATCAAGCATTTAAATCATTTAAAAACCTATAATATATATTGAATACAATAATTAGTTTATATTTTGTCATACCGGCATGCGACTAGTCATTTTCGGAATCTTGTTTAAAACTATATATAATTATAGATATATATGTATGTATATGAATATATATTGATTTTATTCAAAACTGATAAAGGGTTTTAGTTAATAAAAAATAGGTTTTAATATATATGTGTGTGTGTATAGTATCACGTTACATCACGTATTTAAAAATATAGCTCAAGTGTTCTTATAAAAAGATCATATTTTTATATAAATATTATTAATTACTAACTATTATTTGTTATTAGTAATATATAAATATATTAAAGGTATTTTGGTTCCAGATAAATATTTTAAAATAAATTTCTTTATATAATCCATCCAAAAATATTATAAATATTTATTTAAGTATTTATTAATTAAAATAATTATTAAAGTAATAATAAATCAATATTTAACTTTCGCCAGAACGCACCCGATCATCAAATCCAGAACGTCTATTTAGTTTTAGATTCATTGTTGAAATCATAGTTATTTATTTCCTCAATTATTGTTACTTAAGATTTCTTGCCGGAAAATCCCGAAGAGCTAGACTTACCGCTTTCTTATCTAATCATTATCTCTTGCTTAATCGCTAAGATGAGTATTTCACTCCTCTCTTTTACTTATTTTATCTTTTGCGGACATATGCGTAACTAGCTATTTTTATATTATATAGTATTCAAACCGCAACTGTTTATCCTTGTGTGTTTATTAGTTTGCCTATATTTCTATTTGCTTACTTGCTTTATTTGAACGCATTTTGGAGAAGTTCCTCATTTATAGTATGATCATTGATGTGCTAAAAGTAGTCAAATTATTATTAACTAAAAATAAGCTAATCTAGACACTAAGTAATAATTCTAAACCCTTAACTTAACTAAAACTACTAACCGGCAAATGAACCGGTCGACTCTGGTACAGCTAAGTAAGTCCGGATATTGAACCCACGAGACTCTTTAAATTACGTAAATTAACTAATTAGACTCAACTAAGTGACACGACTATTTATTTTATATTATTAAAGGGGGTTTTAAAATAATTAAATATTAAACTAATAAATTGACTAATTAAGAAAAGACAATTAATAAAACACAAGAGAATAAAATTTGACAGACTCAGATGATGATGAAAAACCACCTAGGCTAGAATCCCCAAAGTTACGGTTATTAATTAAGTTATGGAACTAAGATCATAAAATAGACACTTGACAGAAAACCCGAACAGGACTCTTGAACTTCAAGAAGACGCCTATGGATTTCTAACAAGTTTTAAGACTCGCCAGTTTTATATTAAACTTCCTTACGGTTATTTAATCGCTTATGTCTAAGTATCTTTTATGACGAAAACCTACCTTACAGCGCAGAATTCAAAAGATAGCTAAGCAAACCCAATTAATTTAATAGACTAAGCTGACAATCAAATCTAGACGGACTCCTTACGAAGAACTAAATCTAGCAATCCCGACAAGCAAAGATCTATCAACAACCTATCACCTTACAGCTTTCTAGGCTGGCAGTTCACTTTTATCTATTTACTTGATTTTATTGTTTCTATGATTTTAACGCATATTAATCACAAACTAGCCAAGAACACACAATAAATGACCTAACAAAACCCTATCCTATGAAACAATCAACAAGGACAATGTGAAACAATAAGTCCAAGTAAATAAAACCAAGCAATCATACGCATCAATTAAATCAAACTCAACCGTTTACTTAGAACACAAAATCCATAACGAAACGAAAATCAAAATAAAATCAAACCGAACTAAGGTTTACCACGACCTAGGTAGTTTATAAGTTTAGCCTAGCATCATAAAGTCTAAATCAAACAAAACGAATAATAACGAAAACATGGTGATAGTATAAGAAACGGGGAATCGAAGATGATAAAACCCGTAAACTCGAACGTGAACGTGTAGCTCTTCACCGGATGTTCTCCCGCCTTAAAAATCACCAAAAAACTCGTAAAATAGCTCCAAGAACTCTCCAAAATCGGCTGGTGGCTTTCAGGTTATGTCAGGATTAAGTTAAAGGTGTTTAAATACCCAAAACAAGGCCCGACAAGAAGCAAAAACAAAAATAATCTAGCCCGGCTGTGCCTAGGCGCCGCGCCTAGGGCTTTTGTCCTTTCCCCTTGGCGCGACGTGCTCTTCTATGGGGGCCGGTCAGACCGGCCCGGTCTGACCGGGTCTCTGCTCTGGTTCTTCCTGACGCGTTCCGGATCTCCGTTTCGGCTCGTTTTACCTCGTTTTTCGCCCTTTTTCATCACGATCAAATCCCGAAACCTACAAAACATAAAAACGTTAGTAGTATACAAATCTTGACTAAAAACGAAAAAAACAATTAAAATATTAAATAAAATAAACAAGGGAAACATATATATTTAGTATTATATCAAATATCCCCACGCTTATTCTTTTATCGTCCCTGAAAAAGTTTGATGCAGTTGAATCAGAATCGGAAAATAAAGTCTAACAAACATATAGGTTAATTTTTAAAGCTCATAAAAACGCAAAAACCGCGATCACCGATATTGTTGTCCACTTAAACCCATGCCTTAATCTTTACCGGGACAAATATGATCCGACAATTTTTTACTCAGTGGTTTACACAGTTAAGACCCGCTTATTTTCAGCTTTTACCGGACCAGACCACCCCAACTTGACTTAAACCTCAAAATTAGCAGATTTAAAACTTTTTTGTTGCTCTATTTTTTATGAATAGTTAAGACGATCAAGGGTATTGTTTATCCACCTAAGCTTAAGCATCAAAGTCTACCAAGCAGCCATTAGATATTATTAAGGTACAATTATTTTATAGCTAGTGTTCCCCACAACATGACATACCCCCGTTATTAAGCAATACACCGAACCATTACCATGGGTGAGTATGCAAAATTTCATCCGTAGGGCTTACATGTAGCTTGTCCCTTGTGGTCCGTTTCTTAATGGTAATGAGACGCGAGCAAGGGGACCCCACATGACTAACAGCGTGGATGATAAAGTCTGTAATGCATTTGTAACCCCATTTGGAATTGTGAATACCCAGATGAATAATCAGCATACAGACCCATGGTCTCCGGAACCGGGGCATCCCATCAATACAAGATTTAAGGTTATAAAACCATACGCCAATGATGTGTAAAACACTAAAGCTAGCAGTTTAAGATTTATATCACAGGCTACATGGCATACTCTAACGTTAAACCTACCCAAGCATCATATGATAACGTATTCAATTTTTTTTTTACTTTATAAACTTTGTGAGTTTTCCATTTTTTCATACCAAGAATTGAGGCTTGAGTATGGTTAACTTTTCATTACTTATTTTCTACGGACAAAACGCTTTACCCACAAGAGATTTCCGACCCATTTTATCAAATTGCCCTTTCATTTTCAAGGCTGAGCCTACCGACACATCCCAAGTTAAGTGCGCTTTCTTTTATTTATCTCAGATTATTAGTAGTTTGAAAAACCAATTTCCGATAAATATCATCATCTCCCACTTTAACGCAAAAAAACTAGCTTCAAGTGACATTTTAAAACACTTTTCAATTTTTTTTAACCTTTTTATTTTTTTCATTTTTTTATTTTTCTTAATTTAAAGCAAAATTAAACTACGAATCAAGTATCCTATCCCCACACTTAAATTTTGCATTGTTCTCAATGCAAGGATAAGGAAGACTTAAAATAAAATAAAAATAAAATAAAGTCGGACTACAAAAAACTAAAAACTTAAAAATTAAAAACAAAATACAAAGTAAAAAGTTAATAAGCTAGATAATGGAAAAGACTTAGCTGGTAATATGCGCATGAAATATGATACTAGAGTCTTCTTTCCATGGATGCCCTCCAACTACAAACATGCTCAGCAAATGGTAACTCATTCTCTCACGAACGTAAGCGGCAAAAATTCAACAAACAATATCTAATAATATATCTTATCATAATGATAGATATTATGCATTTAAAGTGTTTCAACAACCCATAAAATATAAAACATGAATAATTCGGAGAAAACAAATAAATATAAAGTATACGGCTCCATTGCAACTCCATCCCCACACTTGTCTTTTTTCATTATACTCTTCCTTGGGGATCGTCTCTAGCTTAATCTTTCTTCAAACTAACAAAACTTAAAAACACAAAAACAAAGACGAACTACAAAAACTACATTAGTGACTCGATAAAATATACAAACTCCGCGTAACCTCCCCACACTTGAACTTAATCTGGAGGTTTCTCCTTAATCTGGACCCTATCTAACACGTTTAGTTCCACCCGGAATTTATCAAATAGTAATATATCAATGATGGAACCGCAAAATATTAAATTAGAATTAAAAATCAGTAACGGGTCAGACCACCTATATTTAAACTTACCTGGCAAGAGCCGAATGCGTTGTAAGTATCGAGAAAACTAGTCGTGTTTGAACTTCAATGGCTTCTTCTGTCCTGTAGACCATCTTCTAAAGTATACGCAACTTCGGTTTTCAGGTAACCTATCATCCTCGACCTTATCCCGTGGTTTTGATTCCTGATAAGCATTCAAAATACAGTCCATGGGCCGGCAATAGTGTTCTTCCTCTAACACCACATCCTCATCTACACTGTCCTCTACAAGTAGGGCCTCGAAAAACGCAACATCCCCATCAACATCCAATGTACCCCCCTCGTCATACTCTAACAATCCATCCAACTCCAGATCAAGGAATTCATCTTCCTCACTCAATTCATTCACAACCTTTTCCTCAACGCCAAACATCAACTCAAGTGAATCCCCCAAATCCACGTCATCCTCTATCTCTTCTTTCTTCACTAATGACCTCTGATAAGCAGCCCACTCTTCTTCATTTATTTCATCATCAGAGTCACTGTAACAACCTTCAAAATCAACAACACATACCTGTGTGGCCTGAGGTGGGACTTTATCAGCCACGCGTGTCTCCGTACCTGGAATGTTCTCCTCTGAATCATCTATATACTCCATTATTGGCTCTTTCCCTTCTTCTGGAAACATCGGGAACAACTTGCCCAACCGATTCATGTGTCCCAAATAGTTGCCTTCCGCATCATACTTATAACCAGGTGTCGGTTGTTCCTCCAGCTGCACACTCTCCTCTTCGGTTTCTCGAATAAGTTCGCTATCTGACTCATACACGCATTGGGAGATCTTCTTTGACCCTTCTTCCACCTTTGTCAGTATTCCAGAGATTTCTTTAATTGCATCTTGGAGACCTGCAAAAACAGATAGTTGATTTCTTAGCATGGCATCATGTTTAGCTAATGTTTGTTGGTATTGGGCATCCTTCTCTAATAGTCGGGTCAACAACTCTTCGATCTTATTCAAATATTCCTCAGAACCCCTGTTGAGGCTGCTTTTGGAATTTTGACCATAATCTTGCCCTTGTTTGTATTGATATCCCCGATCCGGTTCGTCATAAAAATATGGCGAGGACCCCTGTGAAAGATAAGACTGTTGCTGCGTATAGGGGTTAGTACAATAATATGAACATCTATGAGTTAAATGAAGACCACCACACGTATCACAATTAGGGTGAGCACTATAGTATGGACATTTAATGGTAAAGTGAGGACCGTCACAAATTTCACAACTAATTACAAGAATTTAAATAAGCAAAAGACACAGAGAATTAGACACCTACGACTCAAAGAAAAAATAAACACGTAAAAATCTAATTAACTAAAATCCTAAAAACTAAAAAGCAAAAACACAATAGCACGTATATAGCAAGTAAGTCCAGTCAAAGCTAACAACGCAATCGCCAAGAGTCCCCGGCAACGGCGCCAAAAACTTGATGTGCTAAAAGTAGTCTAATTATTATTAACTAAAAATAAGCTAATCTAGACACTAAGTAATAATTCTAGACCCTTAACTTAACTAAAACTACTAACCGACAAGTGAATCGGTCAACTCTGGTACAGCTAAGTAAGTCCGGATATCGAACCCACGAGACTCTTTAAATTACGTAAATTAACTAATTAGACTCAACTAACTAACACGACTATTTATTTTATATTATTAAAGGGGGTTTTAAAATAATTAAATATGAAACTAATAAAGTGACTAATTAAGAAAAGACAATTAATAAAGCACAAGAGAATAAAATTTGACAGACTCAGATGATGATGAAAAACCACATAGGCTAGAATCCCCAAAGTTACGGTTATTAATTAAGTTATGGAACTGAGATCATAAAATAGACACTTGACAGAAAACCCGAACAGGACTCTTGAACTTCAAGAAGACGCCTATGGATTTCTAACAAGTTTTAAGACTCACCAGTTTTATATTAAACTTCCTTACGGTTATTTAATCGCTTATGTCTAAGTATCTTTTATGACGAAAACCTACCTTACAGCGCAGAATTCAAAAGATATAACCCAATTAATTTAATAGACTAAGCTGACAATCAAATCTAGACGGACTCCTTACGAAGAACTAATTCTAGCAATCCCGACAAGCAAATATCTATCAACAACCTATCACCTTACAACTTTCTAGGCTGGCAGTTCACTTTTATCTATTTACTTGATTTTATTGTTTCTATGATTTTAATGCATATTAATCACAAACTAGCCAAGATCACACAGTAAATGACCTAACAAAACCCTATCCTATGAAACAATCAACAAGGGCAATGTGAAACAATAAGTCCAAGTAAATAAAACCAAGCAATCATACGAATCAATTAAATCAAACTCAACCGTTTACTTAGAACACAAAATCCATAACGAAACGAAAATCCAAATAAAATCAAACCGAACTAAGGTTCATCAGGACCTAGGTAGTTCATAAGTTTAGCCTAGCATCATAAAGTCTAAATCAAACAAAACGAATAATAACGAAAACATGGTGATAGTATAAGAAACGGGGAATCGAAGATGATAAAACCCGTAAACTCGAACGTGAACGTGTAGCTCTTCACCGGAAGTTCTCTCGCCTAAAAAATCACCAAAAAACTTGTAAAATAGCTCCAAGAACTCTCCAAAATCGGCTGGTGGCTTTCAGGTTATGCCAGGATTAAGTTAAAGGTGTTTAAATACCCAAAACAAGGCCCGACAAGAAGCAAAAACGAAAATAATCTAGCCCAGCTGTGCCTAGGCGCTGCGCTAGGGCTTTTGGCCTTTCCCCTTGGCGCGACGCGGCGTGCTCTTCTATGGGGGCCGGTCAGACCGGCCCGGTCTGATCGGGTCTCTGCTCTGGTTCTTCCTGACGCGTTCCGGATCTCTGTTTCGGCTCGTTTTACCTCGTTTTTTTGCCCTTTTTCATCACGATCAAATCCCGGAACCTACAAAACATAAAAACGTTAGCAGTATACAAATCTTGACTAAAAACGAACAAAAACAATTAAAATATTAAATAAAATAAACAAGGGAAACATTTATATTTAGCATTATATCAATCATACAACTATCTTTGGCAACCGATGTCCATTTTTATGGCAACGGTTTAGTCCGTGCTTGGTAACCAATGTCCATTTATATGGAATTGGTTTAGCCCTTTCTTTATGGTTTGATTGATTGTTTATGTGCTATGGCTTAACTGTTTATCTCACAAGAACAATTTGCACTTTTATTTATTATTATATAGTGTCTTAAGTCTGGTGTTTTACTCGCTCAACCTAGTGTTGACAAAATTATTGTATTTTTAGTGCATATGCAGGCCATCATGTGATTAATTATCAAGTTCATTGGAAGAAAACTTAGGGTTGCATGTTAGAGAGGAGATAACAAGAGCATGATTATACTTTGTCTTTATTTATGTTAATTATGAATTGTTGTATTTGTTATTCGAATCTTGTGGGAATATTTGAAATTAAATAATTGATATTATCGCTTTAAATATTTGCATGATAGTACACTGAGAGTTGTGAGCAATCAGCTCACGCCCCGGCATTTCCGCATTAGATTGGGATGTGATACCCCTCACCAACTTTCGCATACCGAACTTCACTTTATTCTTCTTTCTCAATCTCATCATGTTTCTTGGAGTTCTCTCTAGTCTTCTCAGTAGTCCTTACATGACTTCCCGCAGACTTATCCGGTTGCAGATTCTTCACTACGGCAGCTACAGCTTGGGCAATGGCATCTTGGATAGTAGGATCAAGTTGATACCCCTCCTCTCACTCAGTTTCACTTTCTTTATCTCTTGCCAGTTGTGATTAGCTGATCACGTTACTTTTCGTGTTCTATACAATTCCCTTTGTGAGTCTACTTTTGCTAAGTTCTACTTTTAAATAGTTAGAATGTCAATCAAACAATTCGTATAATCACATATCTTATCTCTAACAATTAAGCAAACTTTGTAACACAATCTTACAATACACATGAAATTAATCATGCATCTTACCATTACTAAGCTTGCTTGAGTGACACATGGCTTTCTTGAACTGACATATTCTTTCTTTTGTTAGTTAAGTCTCATTCTTTGTTCGAGTCTATGCATGTAGGATGCTTATTTATCTAGACCTTATGCTCTGATACCAAATTGTAAGGCCCCGGAACCGGGTGCCCTACTTTACCGTTGGATTTAGACATTAGCACAGTTCTAAATATCATAGTGAATTAAAACTTTTCACGGGATAATAAAAACTTCAACCATTGATTTCAATATCTAAATCTCTTTCAATAAATTAACACTTTGACTTTCAAGTTCAGACATAAAATATAATATAACTCTTTATTCCTCCGATGTCGGTCTTTATTCTTTGATGTCATGTAAGGCCCCGTTACCGGTAGCCCTACTTTGGTGTTGAATTTACTCATAGACACAGTTCTACAAATCAGAGTAAATTAAAACTTTCGCGGAATAATATAAAACATCAATCATTCGTTACATATATCCATAACTTGTCTTTCAAAACATAACATAAATCATAACACTCAAAACATCATGACAATCTTCGGATGCCAGCCTCTTCAATCCTGCCATGTGTCCATCTCAAACTAGCTGTCTCAATCTGTTAACCTGCGTGCATACTAAAAGTCAGCTACGCTGAGTGAGTTCTAGTTAATCACATCACTTACTTTACATACACATATACGTGCCCGAGGGTATGCATTACATACCTAACCTGTCCATCAATCATCATATGCAATCATAACTAACCTTACGTTATAAAGAGCATTCACCCTACATACCTCGGATATTATTAGGGTCCGGTACCCTCCATCCTCGGATATTATTAGGGTCCGGTACCCTTCATCCTCGGATATTATTAGGCTCCGGTACCCTCCATCCTCGGATATTATTAGGGTCCGGTACCCTTTCTTCCATACCTCCTTAACATACTTTCTATATACATAATCGTAAGTTTGGCACATACATACATCATTCATTATTCATATTAAAACATACATATAACATCAACCATTTCCTGGCAGTACATGCAATTCCGAAGATCGTTCATGTACCGGCAAGAAACCATTCATACATTTCACATAATACATATATGGCATACACTTATCACTTAGGATAAGTGTATTAACTAATCACATCGAGTATGCACACAGCCCCGAAAACGTAACAAGGAATGGGGCTAGAAACTCACCTGAAGTCAGTTACGTTCACCGTTAATTGTTATTCCCTTCTTCAGTTGGGCACGGCTAACTGTATAATAATTACATGCATCAATTAACTATCACCACTCATCTCGCGTTTCTAATCTAATTATTACCCTCAACGAACGGGGGTCCGGGGGTAGCGCCCCTGGCAGTGGGGTCTAGGGGTGGCAGCCCCTAGCAGGGTCCAAGGGGCAGAGCCCCTGGCTGGGGTCGAGCTGCCAGGTTAGCTTGGAAAAATTTTATTTCTATTAACAGTCGTAACACATTTTCCATTAGAGTTTGAATTATTATTAAATTTGCTAACTTAAAATGTTCAAGGGCTTCTTTGTAATTAAATCATTCTTTTCTAAGTCCAGGGACTGTTCTATCATTCTGTTAAACTTCCAGTTCGTTACTTATCCTTAACGAATTGACTTGTCATGACGAACTGCTTCTTTGTAACGAATTGAACCCTATAACGAACTTGACCCTTAACGAATCAGTCCATAGCGAACCAGTCAATGCAACGAATTGGACCTTCCAATTCGTTATCTTTTAACTATAGCGAATCAAGGGTAGTTCTCTATCTTTTCTCCTTAACGAACTGAAGCTAGTTCGTTACATTCCCTTAGACGAATCAGCTAGCGAATTACTTCCGATTCATTAGTTACCCCTTAGCAAACTAGTTAGAGGGATTTTCCATCCTAACTTATAAAGTATCACTTGTAGGCACATGGCTATCTCGAACTGGCATCTTCTTTATTTTCTTACTTTAATCCCATTCTCTGCTCGAGTCTAAGCATGTAGGATTCATAAATCTCTCGAACTTTGCTCTGATACCAACTTGTAAGGCCCTGTTACCGGTAGCTCTACTTTGGTGTTGAATTTACTCATAGACACAGTTCTACAAATCATAGTTAATTAAAACTTTCGCGGAATAATGTAAAACATCAATCATTCGTTACATATATCCATAATTTGTCTTTCAAAACATAACATAAATCATAACATTCAAAACATCATGACAATCTTCGGATGCCAGCCTCTTCAATCCTGCCATGTGTCCATCTCAAACTAGCTGTCTCAATCTGTTAACCAGCGTGCATACTAAAAGTCAGCTACGCTGAGTGAGTTCTAGTTAATCACATCACTTACTTTACATACACATATACGTGCCCGAGGGTAAGCATTACATACCTAACCTATCCATCAATCATCATACGCAATCATAACTAACCTTACGTTATAAAGAGCATTCGCCCTACATTCCTCGGATATTATTAGGGTCCGGTACCCTCCATCCTCGGATATTATTAGGGTCCGGTACCCTTCATCCTCGGATTTTATTAGGGTCCGGTACCCTCCATCCTCGGATATTATTAGGGTCCGGTACCCTCCATCCTCGGATATTATTAGGTTCCGGTACCCTTTCTTCCATACCTCCTTAACATACTTTCTATATACATAATCGTAAGTTTGGCATATACATACATCATTCATTCTTCATATTACAACATACATATAACATCAACCATTTCCTGGAAGTACATGCAATTCCGAAGATCGTTCATGTACCGGCAAGAAACCATTCATACATTTCACATAATACATATATGGCATACACTTATCACTTAGGATAAGTGTATTAACTAATCACATCGAGTATACACATAGTCCCGAAAACGTAACAAGGAATGGGGCTAGAAACTCACCTGAAGTCAGTTACGTTCACCGTTAATTGTTATTCCCTTCTTCAGTTGAGCACGGCTAACTGTATAATAATTACATGCATCAATTAACTATCACCACTCATCTCGCGTTTCTAATCTAATTATTACCCTCAACGAACGGGGGTCCGGGGGTAGCGCCCCTGGCAGCGGGGTCTAGGGGTGGCAGCCCCTAGCAGGGTCCAAGGGGCAGAGCCCCTTAGCGAACTAGGGTTAGGTCAGGGAATGTCAGAATATTCCCTGACACCTCTAACCTCGTATTAACTTTTCCGGCGCCGTCATCGCCGGAAAACCTCGTTTTCTCCGGAAAAACGAGATCTCACTCGTTCTTCCACCGTTTTCATCGTTTTTCGTCCCATTCGATCCAGATCTGAGCTAGGGTGATCCCTAAGCTCATCTTAGGTCCGGTTTATACCCGATTCCATCTGGATCTCGTGACTTAAACGGTTTAACAGTGTCGGCTCGTTGTTTCACGATTATATCTAACGAGTTTAAGAAAATAAAACATCATACTAGTATTACCTCGGGTCGGGATCGTTTTCCTTCTTGGTTTCGGCTAGAGAGAAAAGAGAGAACTAGAGAGAAGCTTAAGTGTGTGTTTTGGTTGGTGTATGGAATATGTGTGAATGAGGATTAAATGGGTGATTAATGGTTTATATATTTAGGGATCATGGGCTCAAGCCCATGGACTCTCCTTTTTTCTTTCATAACCCGAGTCCATAACCCATACCCATTTACCCAACACTAGCCCAACTCATATTCTATTTATCTATACCGATAACGATCCACTATAAAATAGACGAAATTTATTTTATTATTATAACTGAAAGTAGGATGTTACAAGTCTTCCCTCCTTAAAGAGGTTTCATCCCCGAAACCTAATTATTACATAAAAAATCCGGGTAAAACTTGCGCATCTCATCCTCCACTTCCCAATTAGCATCTGAACCTTTGTGATGCTTCCATATCACTTTCACTAAAGGTATAACCTTGTGACGAAGCTGCTTCTCCTTGCGGTCAACTATCTCGATCGGTTATTCAATATAGTTCAACTGTTCATTAACCTCAATGTCCATTAATGGCACATGAGACGTGTCATCAGCTAGGCATTTCCTTAGGTGAGAAACATGGAAGGTTGAATGAATTCCTTCTAATTCTTCTGGAAAGTCTAGCTTATAAGTCACTTCACCTACACGATCAATAATCTTAAACGGCCCAATGTACCTTGGACTCAACTTTCCCCTCTTCTTGAAACGAATGATTCCTTTCCAAGGCGAGACCTTGAGCATCACATTGTCGCCAACGTTAAACTCAATCGGTCATCGTCGCTTATCAGCATACGACTTCTGTCTGTTTTGAGCAGCTTTCGTTCTTGCCTTGATCTGATCGAACTTCGAAGAGGTTTCTTGCACAACTTCTAGGCTTCCCATCTCTTTCTGACCAATCTCTCCCCAACACACCGGAGTTCTATACCGTCTACCGTAGAGCATCTCAAACGGTGGCATACCAATACTTGAATGGTAGCTGTTGTTATAGGAGAACTCTGCTAGATGCAGATGATCATCCCAACTCCCACCAAAGTCTAAAACACAAGCACGTAGCATATCCTCAAGGGTTTGGATCGTCCTTTCAGACTGTCTATCGGTTTGAGGATGATACGCCGTACTGATGTTCAATCTCGTTCCCAAAGCTTCATGGAACTTCTTCCAAAACCTCGAAGTGAATCGAGTGTCTCTATCAGACACGATAGATAAAGGCACTCCATGCTTGGCCACAACCTCTTTTATGAACAAATTTGCTAAAGTTTCTGATGAGATGGCCTCTCGTATGGGCAGAAAGTGAGCACATTTGGTCAAACGGTCCACTATCACCCAGATGGTATCATGATGCTTAGTTGTACGAGGTAGCTTAGCTATGAAATCCATGGTGATGTGTTCCCATTTCCATTCTGGTATCTCTAGAGGCTGCAGCTTTCCATAAGGTTTCTGGTGCTGTGCCTTGACTTGCAAGCAAGTTAGGCACTTATTGACGTAATCTACTACATCATTCTTCATGCCTGGCCACCAGTAATCTCCTTTCAAATCTTGGTACATCTTCGTGGTTCCTGGATGAATCGAATATCTTGACTTATGAGCTTCCTCTAAGATTCGATTTCTGAGGTCTCCATGGCGTGGAATCCACATACGGTCAAACCTAGTCTTAACACCATGAGTGTTTTCCATCAACTCGTCTTTCTGACCGAAAATCCTTTCTTTCTTCACTAGCCCTTCATCTACCAATACTTCAGACTGTACTTTGATGATTTCATCAAACAGACTTGAATTCATAACCAACTGGTATGACTTCACTGTTGCAATGACTTCCTCGTTCTTACGACTTAGCACGTCGGCGACCACATTAGCTTTACCAGGATAGTACTTAATGTCGCAGTCGTAATCCTTAATCAACTCCAACCACCTTCTCTGCCTCATGTTCAATTCCTTTTGCTCGAAGAAGTACTTTAAACTCTTATGATCTGTGTAAATGATACACTTAGTACCATACAGATAATGTCTCCATATCTTGAGAGCATGCACTACTGCTGCTAGCTCTAAATCATGCGTCGGATAAGTACTCTCATGTACTTTCAACTGTCTAGACGCGTAAGCTATCTCCTTTCCTCGTTGCATCAACACGCAATCTAACCCACGATGCGAAGCATCAGTACAAAAAACCAAATCCTTGTCGCCATCGGGTAAAGCAAGGATTGGAGCTTGCGTGAGTCTCTTCTTTAACTCCTGGAAAGCCTCTTCTTGAAACTTACCCCAACTGAATACTATCGACTTTCGGGTCATACCGGTTAACAGTGCGGCTATCTTGGAGAAACCTTCGATGAATCTCCTATAGTAGCCAGCTAACCCTAGGAAGCTTCGTATATCAGTCGGATTCTGTGGAGTCTTCCAATTCGTTATTGCCTCAATCTTAGCTGGGTCCACGGTAATCCCTTCCGGATTGATCACGTGACCAAGAAATTGCACTCCTCGCAACTAGTATGCGCATTTCGAAAACTTAGCATATAACTTCTCTTCCTTCAGAGTCTCCAATACTTCTCTTAGATGCTCAGCATGATCAGACTCGCTCTTTGAATAAATCAATATATCATCGATGAAAACGATAACCGACTTATCCAACATCGGCCGACACACCCTATTCATCATGTCCATGAATGCTACGGGAGCATTCGTCAGACCGAATGACATCACGAGGAACTCGTAGTGTCCATATCGCGTTCGGAACGCCGTTTTAGGGATGTCTGCCTCTTTCACCTTCAGCTGATGATAGCCTGATCTGAGATCTATTAGTGAGAACCAACTTGAACCTTGAAGTTGGTCAAACAGATCATCAATCCTTGGCAAAGGATACCTATTCTTTACCGTAAGCTTGTTCAGCTCGCGATAGTCTATGCACATTTTCATACTTCCATCCTTCTTCTTCACGAACAACAATGGTGCGCCCCACGGGGAAACACTTGGTCTATTAAAAGCCTTGTCGAGGAGTTCTTGCAGTTGGGACATCAATTCTTTCATCTCGGACGGTGCTAGACGGTAAGGCGCTTTCGCGACGGGTTGGGCTCCTGGTACTAAATCTATCTGAAATTCTATCTCACGCTCCGCTGGCAACCCCGGAAGATCCTCAGGGAATACTTCTGGGTAGTCGCACACGATAGGAACATCTTTCATCTCGGCCGTAGCGTTGACAACATACGCTAGGTAGGCACCACACCCTCGCCTTAACAAACCCTCGGCTTTTATCATTGAAATGACATTAATCCCAGAACTTTCCTTATCACCATACACCGTCACCGCACTACCATCCAAAGACTTTAACCTTATTATCCTACTCTTACACACTATCTGAGCTTCGTACTCAGACAACCAATCCATTCCCAAAACTACATTGAACCCTCCTAAGGTCATAACATACAAAGTAACAGGGAACTCATGTCCCTCTAACTCTATCTTACAATTTTTAACCATTCTCATTATTTTAACCGAAGCGTCACTAGCGGTTTCTATTATAAAAGTTTCAGACACTCGGCAACAGTTCATTTTAGCTAATTTACTAAACGGGGTGGCTACGAAACTTCTATTCGCACCCGAATCAAATAATACTGAAGCGGAAATACCGTTTACTAAATACGTACCAGTCACCACATCCGGAATCTGCTTGGCTTGTTCTTGGGTTAGCATGTAGGCCCTAGTCCTTGGCCTAGTTTGATCGGCATCTTTCTTCCCACTACCTCCAGCTCCACCATCAGTACACTCTCTTGCCATATGACCCGTCTTACCACACTTGTAGCATGCGCGTTTTACATCACACTCGTTAGCATAGTGCCCCACCTTCCACACTTATAACAGGCATTTGTCCCAAGCCTACACTCTCCGCCATGAGCCTTTCCACATTTGTGACACACATCCGAACCGGTGCCCCACTTGCACTCTCCACCGTGCACCTTCCCACACGTCTTGCACGTCTTTCTCTCCCACACCTTCTGCTTTTTGTCCTTAGAGTTCCACAACTGGGTACCCGGTCGTTTAACAGGAGCGGCCCACTTGTTGTCTTTCTTCTCTCCCCCCACCACAACATCGTCCGCAGCCAGATCCTCATAAACTATCTCTGCGAGTTCGACATCAGAGTCAAAAGTAGCAGGTTTATTTGCCCTGACCAGCATGCGAACCTTTTGTGGCAGTCCCCTCACATAACACTTGATTCTCTTAGCCTCAGTGTTGACCATATCGGGTACCAACCTAGACATTCGGTTGAACTCGGTAGTATACTCACGATGTGTCATCGTCCCAACTTTCAATTTCAGAAACTTCATCTCCGCCCTCTCAACTTCGGCGTCAGCACACAACTTCTTCATAACTAACTCCTTCAGATCCTCCCACTTCATGGCCTTAATCTCGTCCCGAGTCTTCCTCTGCTCCACACTTTCCCACCAATACATCGCCTCTTCTTCAAACGATTGGGTGGCATAACCGACAGCTTGATCGGGGCGACACTCGCTAATGCGGATAATTTTATCCATGGCGGTTATCCATTGAAGGGTATCGATTGCGTCTCCCAAACCAGTCAGCTTCGGCGGGTCACAACCCTTAAAGGACTTATAGTTGCAACCACTTCGGCCCATTTTCCTGTCATCGACGTTCACAGACTTATCTCACTAGAGGCCTCTCTTTCTCCTTCATCGTCTTCAGCTGTTCTTTCACAGCTTCCAGCAGATCTCTCGGGATTCAGGTTCTTCACAGCAGTGGCTACTGCTAGGACAATAGCTGCTTGGATTAAGGGATCTAGTTGAACCCCTTCATTGTTGTTAAGGTTTTCCCCAGCTGCGCTTCCTTCTTCCTCGATGTTGGAAGCTGTTTCTACTGAAGGTTGTTGGACACGGCGAGGCCTGCCACGACGTCCAGTGCGGCCTCCTGCTCCAACAACTGCCCTAGACCAACCATCGTATTCTGGAAAAGAAAACACAAAGGTCATCTCTCAAGGAACTATTTAGTACAAGGATAGTAAGGCTAACAGGTAATAACAGTGGCCAGTTGTGATTAGCTGATCACGTTACTTTCCGTGTCCTATACACTTCCCTTTATGAGTCTATTTGTGCTGGTTCTACTCTAGACAGTTAGTCAATCAAGCAATCAATTACTCCTATCCCTAACATTCACATATCCTTTCTTTAGCAATTAAGCTAACATTTACATACATATTTAATCATACACTTAACCGTTACTGAGCTTGCTTGAGTGACACATGACTATCTCGAACTAGCATCTTCTTTCTTTTCTTACTTTAATCCCATTCTCTGCTCGAGTCTAAGCATGTAGGATTCTTAAATCTCTCGAACTTTGCTCTGATACCAACTTGTAAGGCCCCGTTACCGGTAGCTCTACTTTGGTGTTGAATTTACTCATAGACACAGTTCTACAAATCATAGTTAATTAAACCTTTCGCGGAATAATATAAAACATCAATCATTCGTTACATATATCCATAATTTGTCTTTCAAAACATAACATAAATCATAACATTCAAAACATCATGACAATCTTCGGATGCCAGCCTCTTCAATCCTGCCATGTGTCCATCTCAAACTAGCTGTCTCAATCTGTTAACCTGTGTGCATACTAAAAGTCAGCTACGCTGAGTGAGTTCTAGTTAATCACATCACTTACTTTACATACACATATATGTGCCCGAGGGTACGCATTACATACATAACCTGTCCATCAATCATCATACGCAATCATAACTAACCTTACGTTATAAAGAGCATTCGCCCTACATTCCTCGGATATTATTAGGGTCCGGTACCCTCCATCCTCGGATATTATTAGGGTCCGGTACCCTTCATCCTCGGATTTTATTAGGGTCCGGTACCCTACATCCTCGGATATTATTAGGGTCCGGTACCCTCCATCATCGGATATTATTAGGTTCCGGTACCCTTTCTTCCATACCTCCTTAACATACTTTCTATATACATAATCGTAAGTTTGGCACATACATACATCATTCATTCTTCATATTAAAACATACATATAACATCAACCATTTCCTGGAAGTACATGCAATTCCGAAGATCGTTCATGTACCGGCAAGAAACCATTTATACATTTCGCATAATACATATATGGCATACACTTATCACTTAGGATAAGTGTATTAACTAATCACATCGAGTATGCACACAGTCCCGAAAACGTAACAAGGAATGGGGCTAGAAACTCACCTGAAGTCAGTTACGTTCACCGTTAATTGTTATTCCCTTCTTCAGTTGGGCACGGCTAACTGTATAATAATTACATGCATCAATTAACTATCACCACTCATCTCGCGTTTCTAATCTAATTATTACCCTCAACGAACGGGGGTCCGGGGGTAGCGCCCCTGGCAGCGGGGTCTAGGGGTGGCAGCCCCTAGCAGGGTCCAAGGGGCAGAGCCCCTGGCTGGGGTCGAGCTGCCAGGTTAGCTTGGAAAAATTTTATTTCTATTAACTGTCGTAACACATTTTCCATTAGAGTTTGAATTATTATTAAATTTGCTAACTTAAAAAGTTCAAGGGCTTTTTTGTAACTAAATCATTCTTTTCTAAGTCCAGGGACTGTTCTGTCATTCTTTTAAACTTCCAGTTCGTTACTTATCCTTAACGAATTGACTTGTCATGACGAACTGCTTCTTTGTAATGAATTGAATCCTCTAACGAACTGGAACCTTAACGAATCAGTCCATAGCGAACCAGTCTATGCAACGAATTGGACCTTCCAATTCGTTATCTTTTAACTATAGCGAATCAAGGGTAGTTCACTATCTTTTCTCCTTCAACGAACTGAAGCTAGTTCGTTACATTCCCTTAGACGAATCAGCTAGCGAATTACTTCCGATTCATTAGTTACCCCTTAGCGAACTAGTTAGAGGGATTTTCCATCCTAACTTATAAAGTATCACTTGTAGGCCCGTAGATCTTACACGCTTCTTCTTCACATTCTAATATGTATAAGACATACATATACTTACATATTTGATCTAATACACATTCATATCTTTATATATATATATATATATATATATATATATATATATATTTATATGTATATATATACCATGCACACTCTACTTCGTACATGCTTGCATAAATAATTAAATACAAACGTACTCACTTCTTACAAACACTTGCATATGAATAACAATAAGCATACACGCTATAAAAATGCACACCACGACATGCACACTTATTCTCATACATGCTTGTATTTATAAAAAATATAATTATTAATAATTCAATAATCTAACATCACGCTTTAAACGAATTGACTCAACGCGTAGTATGCACACAGCCCCGAAAACGTAAAAGAGCAAGGGGCTAGAAACCCACCTGGATCCGGACACGTTTGGAGCTAACGGTAATCCATTTCCTTCGTTATGCATGACTAACTTAGACGAACGGTTTGAAGCCGAATCTTTGTATGTTTCTTTCTTGTTGAGATGCTTGAACACGAACAAGCTTCGATTCTTCCTCGGATTTGGATCTGTATGGAAGAGAGATTGTTTGTGTGTTTTGAGTGTGTGTTGTTCAAGAATGGAAAATGGCTAGGGTTTTAGGAGTCTTAAGGTATATATATACCCTAAGCCCATTGTCCTTAGGCCCATTAGCACAATGAGTCCATAATTATTTTAAGTCCACATTCATTAAGCCTACCATCTATTATATTCTTTTATAATTTAATTGACTATAATTAAATATAAGCAATTAAGTAACAAGATTTATTTGATTATTTTCTTTATTTATTATTTAAAACATCGGATGTTACAAGGGAACTCTCCTTGGGTGGGAGAGGTTCTTTAATATTATGAATCTTTTAAACTGATTATGGATTCGTTCGCTATCTATATTATCTTTATATTATCTGTTCGATCGTTTTATTTCACCGTACTCGTCTCGATTGTTTATCAAGAGAAAATATGTTCGTTATGTTAGCTCCGGTTGGTAGGAGAAATACAAGTGGTATCAGAGCGAGTTTGAATCAACTGATTCAACTTTGTTCTTGATTTTCGGGTTCTAATTACACGATTACCCGAACCGAGACGTAATTTCTAGAAGTTTTTGAAAATCCGTTGAAGCTTTCGAAATAAAGGTTGATGATTTTGAAAATAAAAGTGCTTGAGGTCCGTCTTGGATTCGTAGATCTGGATTCATCCGATTTTGAGGTTCATGTTATGGGTTTTGTGAAGTTTTTTTGGGGTTTTGAGGATGAACATGCAGAACAATGGGCGCTCGTGTGTGTGTTGAAGCTGAATCGCTAGATATGTTATCTTTTTCCCTCAAAGCTATGTTTTTTCTCGTTCTATGTTGAAGATATGATGTTTATTGTCATGTGTTTGGATCTTTCTCATCCATGGCGGTAGCAGATATGGTATTTGTCACACCCGACTAGGTAAATGCGGAAGCGTAACATGGGAATGTAGCAGACACCTCTGGCATCAACCACATTGTTTATAAAGAAAATTAACAAACTAATTTACATCATGTTATATTGTTTTGTACTAAGTTTACAAACTAGGTGAAATACACATAACCGGTTTTTCAGGCTGTTTATTTTGTAATAGTATGTTTGCGTCTATCTACACTGTGTTAGTCTTTATTTCTAGCATGAAGAACATATGCACATTATTCCAACTTCGGCTCACCTGAAAAGCATGTTAAAACAGGTCAACTACAAAGAGTTGGTGAGTTTCATAATTTTGTACGAGATCAGTATACATAAGTATAGTATTCAATATGTATGTATATGATGTTAGTATACTAAGCCACAAGGGAAACCTCGACTAGCTATACCACGTGGCCTCCACTTCCCACACACTCCCCATGCCCTCAACAGCCACATGCCCCGAAAGGTACTATGTCTAACACCACATAGCATGTTACAAAAGGTTTGCATGGTCATGTGCAATTGTAAAACATGTCCCGACATACCACACCGGTTGGGTTTGTTAAACCAATAGTACTATTCACATGCCTTCGGCTCGTAGTTAATCACTCGTGTGGGGGACTTTCAAGTGTTAGCACTTAGATAATTCACATCATAAAACGTTTCCAAATAATTAGGTATAAATAAACATGTTTTCCACCCCAAATGTTCATAAAACAGTTTAAAAATGGGGTTATGAAACTCACCTTGTAGTAGTATCGAACAAGTAACACGTGCAGTATATACTACGCTTCGATTATAGCTCATATCCTATAATTGGTATTGCATTGTTAATACTAATACAGTCTTTCAACTAAATCGGGATGTATATCTAGTCTGGGTATGGTTGATAAAATGAATCGATTTATAAAAGAAAACTAGGTTTTCAGACCTAAATTGGTCCCATGGTTCGTTTCCGTTTTCATACGGGTTTGATTGTACATTGCGCGTACAATTCACCCGAATTGTTTGAAAAATATGATATTTGACCACTTTTGACGTTTTAACATACTAGTCAGTTCGGTAAACATAACGCTGCCGGTTTTATCAAAACATATACAATTTAAATATTTAAATTATTATACCTATTTACATAAATATATAAAAATTATGGGAACTTTTTTACTAACAAATTAAAAATATGCAGAATTTTATAAAAATAATTCTAGAATTTTTACACTTATTTATCTATTTATAAAAATTCATTTTATGTGTTATAATTAACTGATAAATCACCTGTTTATACCAAATGATTTCCGAAAAATTCGATAATTTTTTTGAATGGTCAAAGTATCACTAAATAATCCCTGTAAGATTTCTAGAACTTAACTCTTTGGCTAACATACCTTTTTGCGCATAATTCGGCTTGTTAAAACTCGATTACACCAAAATGCACAAACCATAACTAAACTTCTCCATCTAATCTAAAATTATATGTATGATCTTACAATGAAATTTCCAAGTTCTCCACAAAATTTCATAATTTTGTAGCAGTTTAATTATTTTTCATAATAAATCGACAACAAACGGTAATAAAATCTCAAAATATTCCCCATTTATAGAAATATTACCAATTTTTTGCAGGGACTCTCTTATATGGTCCCTAATATCACTGCAAAGTTTCATAGGCTAAGAACAAGCAAGTTATAATCTAATCCTAAACAACCCCTAAACAAGAATTTGGTTATTACCTTTGTGGCTTTCTACAGGCCATATAACACAAAACCAAGCATCCAACATCAATCAACAAGTTTTGTAAATTAGGGTTTCGGTTAAGGTTTGAAATCGAGTTTTCAAACCGTAAAAAGGTAATAAAAACGTTCTAATTCATGTTTTTGGCCATAAAAACCATATGTTTCTAGTTATTACCCATGTCTAAGATCAAAATATGTTTTTAGCTCATTTTAAGGTTAAGAGATTTTTTATGGTTAAACATTGTTTATATGAATAAAATCATGTTTTTGTGATTAAAACTAGTTAAAATTGAGATTAAAACTTGTTAATTTGAACCATCCCTTAAGGGTTTTACTGTAGAATTGAATAACACAACTGGTTGGTCTTGTGGTTTGGTTTAAAATGTGAAAAGGATCAACCAAAATATCAAGGGCGGAGGGGTTCCCTATAACTTGCGGCCGCCAAAGGGAGGGGCC
This sequence comes from Bidens hawaiensis, assembly GCF_021521415.1. Lineage (NCBI taxonomy): Eukaryota > Viridiplantae > Streptophyta > Magnoliopsida > Asterales > Asteraceae > Bidens > Bidens hawaiensis. Next base: position 774,035 of record NW_027491477.1, read on the forward strand.
CATTGGGCCTCTCTTTTGGCCCACTTGCCCCATTTTGCGTGCCCTAAAGTCAAATCTCAGTTCCAAATTTAGTTAGGTTCATTTTTTTGCGAGAAAAATAATTCGGGTTTGATAAACAGCGCAAAAACGAGTGTTTTTTAGCAATTTTTTTGTAAATTAAGAAAAATGTACTTACTCGTAAATTTCCAAAATATTTGCATGGATTGCTTAAAACATCTTATATAAGTTTTCTATAAGTCTTTTTCGGCTTGACTGATGACACAATGCTTGTTTTGGTATTAATGATCGCGTTTAAGTTCTCAGCGTATAGTTAAACAAAAATCTTTTCGTTTAAACGGTTTCGTACGTACAGGGATCTTAATATAAGTATGTTAGTCACTATAATATATATATATATATATATATATATATATATATATATATATATATATGACCCTCAGTATATATACGGGTCATGACCAATATCGTTCGATTACTCGTTTAATTGTTACGAATTAATCGATTAATTGTTTACTCGCTACGTAGTAAATAAGGTGTATCTCGTTTTGTCACGAAATTCACAGTATACACATAACACACTCACCTGAAATCTAGCGAGAGAAAGAAGTATGTGAGAGGGAGCTAGAGATTAATGGTCGGACGACGAATGGTGGCGGCGGTGTGTTGAATATGATGGTGGTTTGTTAGTTTCAGGTGGTTCTTGGTGGCGGTGAACGGCGGTATGACGAAGGCAGAGGTTATGGTGGTGATTATGGTATTTACGAAGATGGTTTTCCGGTGGACAGTTATCAGTGGATTTTAGCATATTATGCTTAAGGCTAATGACCAGAGATGGAGATAGATGATGTGTACTTGGTGATGTGACTGAAGCTCTTTTTTCGGTGGTTTTTTCCGGCAAGGTGACCTCATGATTGCACGGCGGCGACGTAACATCATGTGGTCGCTGGTGGCACTTGGTGATGATGGAAGGGAGTGACAGAGTTTAGAGAATGACCGGTAGCATGATTTTCCCGCGGATATTGGAACTGCCGGAATATGTTTTTCTGGCTAAAATATCGTTGGTGGTATTTGGAGGCCGGTGGACATTGGAGACATCACATGGCATCTAGGGTTTGTGACATTTACATGTTGGGCTTTGCTAGTATGGACCTATGCTGAATTTTAAGTTGTTGGCTGGAGTGTAATATAAGGTACAAATTGTTAGACTCTTATGATTTGGGCCTTATACATATTATTGTTTAGCTTGGGCAAGATTATTTTATTATGAGTCAAATGCTTGTAAGTTAAATTTTGGGCTCAAGATGGTTGAGATTATTTTTGTTGATGATGTTCGTTGTAAGGCCCCGGTCCCGGTGCCCTACATTTTACGTCGGATCTAGTCATAAACACAGTTCTACAAATCAGAGCGAATTAAAACCTTTCGCGGAATATAAAAGCATCAATCATTCATTACAAAACATTAAAATCTTGTCTTTAAACTTTCAAATTATCTTAACATAAAACATCATAACTTTTATTCACTAGATGTCAGTGAGCTCAGTCCATGTCATATGTCCCCCCCTCAAGCCAGCTCCATCATCCTATTCACCTGTGTTTGCATACTAAAAGTCAGCTACGCTGATTGAGTTCTAATTAATCAGGCAATATACAATACATACATACATACATACATTCATACATAAATACAACATACATACATACATACATATCCAAAGATACGTATTCATACTTAACCTGAGTCCTAGTTGTATTCTTAGCACTTAACAGCTTTTACAAATTTCCATAAGAGGAACGCTATGTCATATCCACAAAAAGAACATTTACTATTATCCATACGAGGAACACTCTATATACTATCCATAGAAGGAAAACTATATATTATCCATAGAAGAAGCAATGTGAATTATCAATGGAAGGAACACTATATATTATCCATAGAAGGAACAACATGTATTATCCATAGAAGGAACAATATCTATTATCCATACAAGGGACCCTATACATTATTTTTAGAAGGATCAACGTTTATTATCCATATAAGGAATATATACTTAATTATATAGTATCCATATAAAGAAAAATAATACAGTCCTTATCTACGCTATCACATCCCACGTCTATGTCCAGTAGAAGTTAGAGGTATTTGTCATCCTAACTTACTATGTCGAACGTAGGGCCCGCATACCGTACATACACCTGCTTGCACGTACCCCATATACAATAGTTATATATAGCGTACCAACATAAATAAGAAAGTTACATCATAACATACGGACACACTTGGTATCCTTCACATTAATCTTCTAACGATCACCTTCCCTGGCGATACGTGCAATATCCGAAGATTGTTCACGCACCGACAAGCATTCATTCATAACCTCAGTATAATAACTATTACATATGTTATTCATGGCATACACTTACCACTTAAGGTAAGTATATTAACATTTCACAATGACTATGCACACAACCCTGAAAACATAACAGGAAATGGGGCTAGAAACTCACCTGTAACCTGCTTTAGATGACAGTTATGTCCTTCCTTTGAAATGTACGACTAACTGTGTAATAAGCCACATTAATCAGTTACTACTTCTAGAGTTCGTTTACTTCATTGGCCTTTCTTTCCAAGTCCTACTCATTTTAAACGTTACACTTCATTATTAATTCTTTACTTATTCTTATCTTAACCATCATATAAGTCCATATCTAATGCTTACGTATGTATATGCCATTTATCTTTCGTTTATTTGAAAAATCACATTCACCCATATAAGTCCTTGGGCGTATAAGCCACCCCCAGCGTGTAACTTATTCCAACGTATAAGTCAACACGTATAAGTCATTCAACGTATGAGTTAGTTCACATATAAGTACCTCCGTATAACTTATACGTCTGTATAAGTTATGCATCGTATAACTTATACGATGCATATAAGTTATACATATAAGTGACTTATTCGTTCCTTATACACTTATACGCTGAATAATCACTTATACGTTGTTCAATAACATATACGCTCTAGTACATATACGCTGAACAACACACTTATACGCTAGACATTACACTTATACACCAGACATATACGCTCGTATAACATAGACAGCGTATATGTTAAGATATGGTTATCCTTAATGAATTTTGCGGGTTTACCTCGATTCTGGCGCCGTCATCCATCGTTAACCACCATGGTTGGTCGGATTTCGACCGTTTATAACCTAGGTAGCTTTGGGGTGTCCCGATTTAAGCTAAGGTGACCCTTACGCTCGTTTTTGATTGATTACACACCCGATTAAAGCTAGATCTAAATTTAAATGGCTCATTCAACATCTCGGGGCTACAGTGTCGGGTTCTAAAACATTGGGTCAGCTGAGATAAATTATTTCTACCAAGTGTCATGCAAAACCGACTTCGTTTACCCATCCTTTTCACGAACCGAACACTACTCGTTTTACCTGAAATGAACCAACTAACACATTTACTATCAATTTAATTACTTTATCAATAATCATGGCCCGTTCTATCATCCTAGCAATTTTCATGCAAATCCGTACACGAAAAGTAAATATTTTTAACAAAAGCGTACATTTGAGGTTTATGTTTAAAATCACTCAAATAGACCAAAACCATATCAAACGAACTCGGAATTGAGTGATTCAAGCGGCCCCGGAACCGCGTCGCCCCTATCTACAAATCCATTAGCTCTCCGTCTCCGAAAACGCCGCTACAGTCGCCAGAAAAGCTGAAAAGTGGCCGGAAAATTCCATTTTTAGCTTTTATGGTTTTGCTGATAAAATCGGACTTCCCGACCTCTGATTGAAATTATGAACGGTGGAAATCTTCATTTATATGCTATGAACACTCATTTAAAATTTGAGACCGATCCGATGGTTAGATATCTGGGAATCTTCGTGTATTTGTGGGTTATTTTCTAAAACACGGGAATTTGTTATAGAATGTGTTTGAGGCTAGGATGATTATAAATGAGATGGTGGCTACAATTATAGAAAAAGGTAAGGTTTCATGTTTAAATTTTCATCTAATGAAAATTATTCCTCTCCTACTTTAGATAATTACATTTATCATCTATAATTTAATTAAACACAATTCCTTTGAATATCGATGAAACTTGGGATGTTACATTCGGGCTGACCAAGGAAAGTCAAAATTAATCAGGTTTTTATGTCATAGTTTGACTGAGTGTTCAAAACTTATTATTTATATTTTTTCCAAGACGTTTTGGAAGTTGCATCTATGCGGTGAACTTTGAACAAACTGGATTTGGATTTGAAGAGGAAATAATAACCTTTGTCATTCGATGGTTGAATCCGGTAATTCGAAATTGATTTGTGGATATTCGAGCTCATCTCATGCCTATATAGCATAAGATCCGAGATGGATAAGAAGCGAAAACTCATTTATGAATGAAATTAGGTGGGTCATACCTTCAGGTGGTGAATTGAAACAATGAGGCTTCGGTTTTTATCGGGTGATTCGTGAAGATGTGTGACACTGTTAAACAATTGATATCATAAGTCAAGGGCGTGATTGTAAGGCCAAAAATTGTGACTTGTGATATTAATGTGGCATATATTATGGCAATCAGTTGGTTTTAGTTGGCGTGAAATCCGGATCCGAGACAAGAGCTTCGATGCACGCGTTTAGCTTCAACAAGAAGAAAACTTCTATAATGTTTGTTATTTTTTTATAAATAGGGACTTCTATTATTCTTTATTTGTGTGTGTTTTTCATGGTGTAATCAACCACCCAAGGGGAGCTCACCTTGGGTGGGATCGGTTCTTCAATATTATGAATCTTTTAAACGGATTACAGATTCGTTAACTATCCATATTATATGTTTGATCGGTTGATTTCACTGCACCCGTCTCGATCGTTTACTAAGAGCAAGTTTGTTTGCTATGTTAGATCCAGTTATTAGGAGACCTACAGGGGGGCATATATGTTAAAATAGTCATGTCTATACTAAAAAATTAATGGTCAAAGATGTTTATTTTGGTAATTTCCCCTATATTAATAGGTGCTCCCCACCGTGGAATGTGGGGTAACCGTCTTGTAGGTTCTATTATTAGTAATAACCTTTAACTTTCCCATCTGTTTGCCAAAGTTAATTTTAGTCACATAGTCATTGTGGATGTACACTCGATTTGTGTTGGTTTTTATTCAATTCTGTTCACATGAAGGTTCTTTCCTCCATTTCACTCATAAGCATTCATGTAACCGAAATCGAGAGGTAAACTAGTGCCAGTCTACGAGAAATATGCTAGTGGTATTGTCCTTGTAAACAAAAGTGAACTTTCAGAGTGTTATCACTTAAATTGTCAATGCGACGTCGTTGGGATCATTTTGACTAAGCTCTAATAATGAACACAATAAATACACCAACAAAACAATAAACAACTTATCTAATTCTTTGAACGGATTAGTATCACATTAATTGATTTCATATTGAATTATGAATCCATTAGTATTATCAAAGTAGATTAACAGCGTAAATTAACAAGCTATTGAAGATTTCATATGGAAGAATAGTTTTTCATTAATCATAACCAAAAGATTACAATCTATTGCTCTCCCTCAACCTTAGCTCTCATCATTCATTGATTTTTCAATACAATAGTACTCTGATAAGGTGAAAGTGAGATGTGTAAAGTGTTAATGAAGAAGAGTCTCTCTTCTTTATTTTATACAAGTTTTAAACTACTAATGAGCATAAATGTGAAAGTGACATCTAACAAATGTTGTTACAAACTACTAATGAACTAATCTAAACAACTGTATATTCAAGAATGCTATGAAAACTACTGATCTTGTTGAAACAACTGATGTTTGATTCATCAATTGCCTGTCTTCAGTATTTTAGATCTTCAATAGTTTGATGATCAGTTGTTTTGTCTTTAGTTATTTATATCAGCAATTTGTCTTTATCAGATGCTTGAGAGCAGTAATTTAACAAAACCGTAGTGGATAACAATTGATGTTTGACCCATCTGTTACTTGATTATGGACATCAGTTCTTTGCTAGGTCCAACAATCTCCCCCCCTAAACTAATGATGTCAAAACCATTTATTATGTTGCTCCATTATCTTATTTTGACAATCTTCTATCTGAATCTTGAATGAATTTCTGAAATTCAGCACCTAGACTATCATCGTCTTACATATGCACTGGAAGGTCTATTAGCATCTTCAAGTCTTCTTCATCCAGCATGGGTAGATATTTCAGATCTACCCTTTTTGAGACACCATTCTCAAAAAGGAAACAAATGAGCAATTTTTCAGTTTCCTCAATTTGATGATCTTTGACTTTGATTGGATTTAATATTCGGTTGTTTGATCAGAAGATACTGTTAGAGGAGTTGATGAGGGCAAGTTCTGCATATAAAAGTCTAACCCAAGTTTGGCTTCTCTGTGAATATCATTGATTGCTTGTAACTCCTCATCATTTGTCAGTCTCCTCCTTTTGGCTTGCAAAGCCAATTTTCTTGCTTTAATCCCATCAACAGTACTTGAAGTGACCAAGGGAGCATTTTGGGTCTTCCTTTGCCACTTGGGGATTTTGATTGTTAATAAAGCTTTTGGTTCATGGTACTTGGATTTTTCTTCCTTGCCTACACAAAATCCTTGTAAGCAACCCTTTGCTTATTAGTTCCCCATTTAGCATTTTCTCTTATGGAATGGAACTTAGCTTCAGCTAGTTCCACTTCCGTCTTAAGGATTTCTCTTTATTTCTCCTCATTCAACCTTTTTATTACAACTTCCCAATTAGGTTCAGGATGATCCTGATTTGGGCCTTTCTCAAGAAGCTTTTATATCCTCCCACATTCAGCCTGTAGCTCTTTATTTGTCCATCCTTTGTACTTTTAGGGAGATACTTTGTACTTAGCATAATCCTGAAGCCAAATAATTGTTGACTTCTTTGTTCCTAAAGTTAAGTATTGATAATTTATTTTCCATGCGATATACAAAGTAACCATAATGCAACATGTATACTTTAGGCGATGGATATATGTGTTCGTATAATTATGCACAAGAATAATCAGGGGAATATTTTTGTTTGGGGGGGGGGGGGGGTTGAGGGGAGTGTCTGAGATACCCCTCAACTTTCACGGCATGTTCAAAATCAGTAAAAAAAGTTTCTGTTTAAGTATTTGGATATCCGTAATCAAATATTAGGATAGCCCAAGGTACAAAGTTGTTTTAGGATATCCCTGTTTTTTCTCTTATAAATCCACTATTGATAATAAAGTCGTAAATGAACCAAACTAAACGGAGCCTTGTTCATGATGTCCATTCACTTAGCATTATATTTGTTCACGAACGGATCATGAACGCTAACCAAACTATTAATCTTGTTCATGTTCGTTCGCTAGGAATTGAACTTGTTCACGAACGGAAACAAACATATACTATTTAAGAACAAAAAAGAATCATTTTTAATATAAAACATTTGGCATAATCATCTTAACTAACTATAAAGTTAAGCATTTAAGATAATAATAATAATAATCACAAAAATAATCATCCGGAATCGACGGTTTTATATATTCTGATAATGTTAAAAAAACGTGAGTATTTGTTATTAGTTAAATCTACATTGTATAAAACAAACCATTCATGAAACAAACTAAACATAAACAATAAAATTATAAAATTTAAATATTAAGTTGGTTATTACAAATAAAATATTATTAAAACAATATTTAACTAATGAATATAAACATACAAACAAACAAACGTAAATGAACATGTTACCGAACGTTCATGAACACAAATGTACAAACATAACGTTTGTTCATGTTCGTTCATTTATCTTAACGAACAAAACTTCTTGTTCGTGTTCGTTAATTTATTAAATGAACGAACGTAAACGTACATCCCACCGAAAAATTTACGAACTGATCATTAAATATACGGTTCATTTACTGCCCAAAAAATAATGCAATGTTAGTAACATTTGTCTCTTGTACGCATCATCACACTACGTGAAAAACGACTTTTAGCCACACATGTGGTGTGGGCGATTTGCCACACTTCAGCTTAAATGTGTGGCTAAAAGGTCTTTGACCGCGTTTGAAAACCTTCCAGACTAGTTTTGGCCACACAAGTTTTTCTTCATGTGACCATTCTATACCGACTCAGGTACTTTTCGCCACACTTTGAAAAAAAACTGTGACATAAGCTAGCCACATTATAAAAATGTGTGGTGAAATGTGACCTACAGTCATAGTTTGTTTGATCTTTGATACATGTGACCAAAAACACATGTATTAGCCACACTCTAAGGGAAAACTGTAACATTTAACTAGCCATATGTTTTAATAGTGTGGCCAAATGTGACGAACGACTATTGTATTAATAAGAGATGTGTCTATAAGGTAAAATATATAGCCACTTATATTACATTGTAAGACCTAATGTCACATTTGTTAGCCACATTTTTAATAATGTGGCGAAATATGACGAACAACCATAGTATTTATTAGTAATGTGGCTAAAACCTTAAAACATATGGCCACTTATACGAGGTTGTGTGACCAAAGAATAGTTTAGTTTTATTTTACCTAAGTTTTTATTGACACGGATACACTTATTATGTATGACTATAAGTGATAAATGGTTATAGTTAAATATTTTTAACTTCGCCCAAACGTAATTAATGGCCACACGGTGAATTGCCAAGTGGCCAGGTAATCATTGTCTTTCCAGTTCCTTATGCCACTAATTTCAAGTTGTCAGAGAGATGTACCGGTTTCCGATGGTTTTTAAATACCGCTCACGGTTTCCGATTTCCCCCATCGCCTCCAATATAGCAAATCACAATCCACAATCCCACCTTCTTTCGATTTCCAAAAATGGTGCCTGCAAGTTGGATTGTACGAGAAAAAGGTGAGGCTGCACCCATCTACTACGACGCCACCTTCTTCACCACCGTTTTCCACTTTGATTCCGGTGTCCAAAAGAATCAAAGGGTCAGGTATGTGGACTATGTCAACCCTCTAACCTTCAGGAACCAACACTTAACCAAATGGTTAGGTTTCTTGGGTACACCACTACTGACTATTTCAGCATTGTGATGGAAGCCCGGGGCATCGAGGTTGCATGTATTGGGTTGAACTCCATAAAGGACTTCAAGGCTGTGTCCGCTTATGGGACATTCCATACTGAGGTGAACCTTCACCTACAAAGGCTTAAGTACTCCACCTACACCTCGGACGGCATGTGGGAGAGGATCATTCCTCTCTTACTTTAGAAGAGAATCAGATGATTGATTCAGATGTGGAATCTGATGGTAAGACTTAGCTAGTAATTTGTAATTAGTTTTTTTATAATGTAATGTAAATTAATTATTAACTATAAATATAATTAATATATTTTGGTTATTCTATTAACTGTGTTGATGATGTTGTATTTTATATTTGTTGCTTATTTGGTTTCAGAATTACACTTGATGTTTGAATGTGTGTATTTAGCTATTTAATGCATGTTTGAACTTAAGCAAATGAAATAGAGTCGACCTGCACTTCTATTTGAAGACATCAATTGACCAAAATAGCCAAAAGATTAAATGAATTCAACAAACCGGCCTGTATAAGTAGTAATAGTATTAAAAACAACCAATATTTCTTTACTTTTAATTAATAAGTACAAAGTAAAGAGTGGTGATATCACGTATCAAAACTAAATTTAAACATTATTGACATCTAACTAGGTGAACAAACTACTGTATCAATGTTCACAACTGCTGGGTTTGAAAATAAAATGTTGGTCGACAACCCCGACATCTGTGTCCATCGCCATAATATGTCTTCTGGAACCCTCAGTTATTGTAACCAGCAGTTCTTTGCAGGTGCTCTCTAATGATCAACGACCTCACCAGCAATTCTGTAATAATAGGCAGAACTGTTGGTTTTAAATCAGCAGTTCTATGCATGGTTCAATCTATATTATGAATAGTTGTAGGCTTTTCCCCGGGCCTCCAGTAATCATCCGGGGACTCATTACGGAGCAGTTGATTTGGCTGTACACTTGGCAATCTATTACCCTCATGAGGGAAAGTTACCGTACTAAATTCCTCATCGACCTCGTCATACGAATGTCTATTATTCTTGGGTGGAGTCATAAGAACAACATGCTTTTTTCTATCCAGCTGATCATGAACATAAAACACCTGGCGTGCTTGCGAGGCCAATATGAACGGATCATTCCTGTGGCCAAATTTGTTTATGTCGACCGACGTGTAACCAAGAATTTCATGTTTGACATGTTTACGGTCAACCCCCCATCGGCACATGTAGACCGAAATTCTTTTATTATGATAATCTAGGACCCATATCTCTTGAAAAACCCCAATATAAAAGTTTTGTTCATAGGTCACCATGTCATTTTTTATGTGCATGTCATCCGCCTCTACACCAACCACGCTGTTCTGGTACACTCTACCATCATGAGATTTTGTACGAAATGCAAAACCATTGATGTCGTATGAGTCGTATTTGTATACGTTGCGGTGTACTCCATGTGCAATCCACTTTACAGTTATCGATATAGAACCTAGGGAGACCGCTAGCTCTCTTTCAACCTGAATTTCATTACAAGGATTAGATTCACCAACATTGCAGAAACTATAAAATATTTTTAAAAATTATAGAACTTTAAGGTATGCTCCTTCTCCAGCAATGCTTTTCGTTTATGAGGCATTTGGTTTTTCAATGAAGTCTTGTGTTATCTGCAAGTAGGAGTATAATATATTGTGAATTAATATATATATATATATATATAATTTAGAGTATATATGTTAGTAATACTTACTCGATATAAGGCGCTATTTCGGGCGTATTCTGCAGCACATAGAAATGTGATCTCTTGAAGGGATCAGGAGAAACTTCAACTAATTTATCTCCTGTGACAGGAATTGTCTCCCCATTATCATCATGCTTATCATGTGGAATACCAACAGTACTCTTGATGCTTTTTTGGTAATCGCTGAGAAACTCGATTGTTTCTTCTGCAATGTTCTCCTCAGCAATGCACCCTTCTGGATAAGTTTTGTTTCGTACATGCCCTTTGATAACCTTCATAAACCTTTCAAAGGTATACATCCAATGAAAGCATGGCGGCCCACATAATTTTATCCCTCTAACAAGGTGCACGGTTAAGTGAACCATGACGTCAAAAAATGATGGAGGAAAGTACTTCTCCAGCAGGCACAGTGTAACTATTTGCTCTTCCTGCATCTTATCAAGCTCTTATACAATGATTTCTTTACCACAAATTGACTTGAAAAAAAAACAAAGCTTGATTATAGCATTTCTCATTGGTTCTGGATTGATGGGCCGTATTGCAAGGGGCAGAAACTGTTGCATAAACATGTGATAATCATGTGATTGGAGCCTTCAGTTTATACAATGTTTCAAGAAACATGTATTTTTCTTGTGCTGATAATGTGAAACATGCTGCAGGTAAATTTGTATTGTTGCCTTTTGCTTTCGGTTGCAACTCCTTTTTAATCCCTAAAAACTCCAAATCCTTTCTAGCTGCCAATCTGTCAATTAGCCTACCGGGAATGTTCAGCAACGTCCCGACAATACTCTCTACCACATTCTTTTCAACATGCATCAAATCAATACAATGTTGGATAGGTAAATGCTTCCAATAGCTGAGCCGTTGGTACCATATGTTGAACTTCTTCCAATATGGATGCGGTGTTGTGTTATCCCTTTTTCTCTTACTCCCACTTAAAGATTCTGATCCCTTTCCCCATTCATTCTTAATGTTTTAGACCTTGTCGTTTATCTCTTCCCATGTCATAGACTCTTTAGCGGTTCTCATCTGTTCTTTTCCGTTGAACGTCTTTTTTTGTTTTATGAAAGGGTGGTCATGTGATAGATACCTTATGTGGGCAGCATAACTCTGCTTCTTTGTGTGATAAAGTCGAACACACTGAGTGTCGCCCCGACACACTACACAACCTTTGAATCCACTTTAAGGGCAACCACATAGTGTACCAAGAGCATGGTAATCATTAATCGTCCATAGCACAACTACACGTAGTGTGAACATTTCTTGTTTATATGCATCATATGTTGGCTTCCCGACCTCAAATAAAGATGCCAGATCGTCAATTAAAGGTTGTAAAAACACATCAATATTGTTTCCGGGCACTCCAGATATTAATAAGGAAAGCATGATGAACTTTCTTTTCATACACATCCAAGGTGGAAAGTTGTAAATGAATGCTAAAACAGGTCACACACTGTGGTTTCTGTTGCCTCTATGTACGTCGACCCCATCAGTGCAAATCCCTAGACCAAGATTTCTTGGATCTCTTCCGATGGTATCAGAGTACCTGTCATCTATGGCTTTCCATGTTGGTGAATCTAATGGGTGGCGTAAAACACCGGGTTTATTATTACTCAAGGCGTGCCATGCTAAATTCTCTGTTGTGTTCTTTGATTGAAAGAGGCGCTTGAATCGTGGAATAATCGGAAAGTACCACAGTACCTTAGCGGGTGTGTTTATGTAAGTTTTGTTAGTCTTCTCATCCACCTTCCACCTTGACTTGTTACAAACTGGACATGCTTCCAAATCCTTGTAATCCTTATAGTAAATAATGCAGTCATAGATACACACATGTATCTTTTCGTATCCTAAGCACATTGCCTTCATCATCCTTTTGCCCTCATACATATTATTTACCATTTCGTTATTTGGAGGTAGCATCTTTTTCAACAATTTCAGAAGTTCATCAAAGAACTTATGAGATACCCCGTGCTTGCTCTTCAAGTTGAGTAGTTGTACTAATGCAGACAACTTGGTGAAGTCAGGACATCCTTTATACAGGGGCTTCTCAGCGTCAACAAGTAGTTGTAGAAACTATTGATGCTTCATGTTGCCTTTGAAATTGTGTTTTGTAGCATTTACCATTTCTACAGTTACACAGGCATATGTTGGAATGCTGGTGTCAACAAACCCAGTATTATTAGCAGTCACATTAGTTGGATTGTTGGTGTCAACAAACCCAGTATTATTATCATTAGTTGGAATGTTGGTGCGGGAAAACCCAGTATTATTAACATTAGTTGGAATGTTGGTGTTGGCTTCTCCATGTTTTATCCAAGTAGTATAATTCTTATCAATTCCAAACCTGTACAAGTCATGTTCTACATCGTCTACACTAAGAGATACGTGGTTCACGCACCGAACACATGGACATGAAATAGAAATTGGTGGCGATGTTTCCTTGCAATTATGAACTGCATAATCTAGAAATGCCTTAACACCATATTTATATGCTTTACTGCACATGTCGCCTACTGACATCCAAGACTTATCCATCTTCCAAGAATTTTTTTATTAACTGCACCTAAGATTAATGAAGCTTTTTGGTAGGATTGAGTAGCCGACAGCAGATTTATTAGGGTTTGGTGAGATTGTGAGATTTTATTTGTTCAAATTTCAATTAATTGATGAGAGTTCAGTTAAAAATATTAGAAGAGGTTCTATTATGTTCTTAAGGTGTAACTCAAATGGTTGAGGCGGTTGTGATTAAACATAGATTGAAATTGTCGCAGGTTCGAAACTCAGGAACATATTTTTATTAAATTTTTATATTAACCTTTTTGCAGCTACATCAAAGCCCTAAAATTATATTAACCTTTTTGCAGCTACATCAAAGCCCTAAAATTAAGTAACAAAACTGATGGAAATACAGTTAGTTAACTTTTCTCTAATTACAAAATTAAAAGCCCCAAAAACAACAAGCACCAAAAAAATACAGTTTCTTAGCTTTTACACATATTACAAAACTAATTAAAAGCCCTAAAATCAACAAAAAGCAAATAAAATACAATTTCTTCACTTTTTCTCTAATTCAATCCGTGATGTTGGGTCAAGAAACTGACCTAAGGGGGAGATTGTTGAGTTAAAGATTTGACCAAAATGAAGTACATGGAAGATTGGAATCTTCTTAACCTCCTCAGAATTTGCTAAGTATGGATCCGGGTACACCTTAGACTTCCGAGCAAGCTTTTACTTAGCCGGGTACGATATTTTGTCTATCGGGCAAGGTTTACATCAAGAAGTCTTCTTTAGTGGATATCCGAGCAAGGTTTGCAAATTAGTGCATTGCCGGGCAAGGTTCACTAGTTTATGTAAATCCAAGCAAGGTTCACTTTATCAAGCAAGTCTGTTCTTCATAGTCAAGTAAGGTTCTCTTCCGAGTAAGCTTTTGGCTAACCAAGTCCATGAGGCCAAGTGATTGGAAGACCGGGCAATGTATTCTTTAATAATTATGGTCCGAGCAAGCTTGATGTATAAATGGAATATCTCTAAGTAACATCGGGCAAGGTTCAACTCAAGCAAAGAACAGTACTGCCGAGTACACTTTGCTAATAAGTTATTGTGTAGCAAGGAGTTGAATGGACCATCGAAGAACAAGGTTGCTCGTAAGGGTTTGTCGGGCAAAGTCAAGAAGACTGAAGTCTACCCAGAGAGTATTTTACTTAGTAAAATACTCTTCAAGTAAAGTCTACCCGGAAACTGATCCCGAGCACACTTCTATGTTACCAAGTCTAAGGCAGGCAGAGCACATAGTCTACTCGGAGAAGTTTACTTATCCAGAGCCTACCCGGAAGACTTGTTTTACACTTAGAATATTTTATGATTATGTAATTTGAATATGTATGTATGTTTGGGGTTTCTAGAAGGAATGACAGCTGTCCTAGGTAGGCAGGCCTATAAATAGAATGTTTTAGGGCACGTCGCCAGGGACACAGAGACAACAAACGGAAGAAGAGAGGCCTAAGGACAGACACATTTATTAAGATAGAATATCGTGTGTGACGGTCGTCTTTGTACGGACAAACCCTCCTTCAAAAACCCTAAATCGATTATCCTATTTGTATGATGAATGTTATATAAATGTAAATCTTTTGAGTGAATCTTGTTTGTGTTGCTTATCATTTAATACTTATTAAGCAACCGTATGTTTGTTATTGATTCCGCCTTTAACAAACGGATATCTTTCTAAATATAGCAACCCGTCATTAACTCCCTTGTCAACACATCAATCTGTGTGAGTTATGACATGATTAAGTAAGATCCAGCTGAAATCGAGGGACCCGACAAGTGGTATCAGAGCTGATTACTGCTATTTTAGAAAGATTGTTGCTGATTGAAAATTTGAAGAAGAATGACGTAAGCAGACCACTGTTCCATTGATTTGTGACGTCAGCAGCTCTGTTCTTCATTTTTCTTCCAGATCTACAATCATTTGGTGTTTTCTCTTCCTTGTTTTATTTAAATGTTTAATCTTTATATTTATATCTTGTTCTTATCAAATCAGACACCTCAGATCTGAACAATCGAGTCTCAGATCTAAATATTTTTTAAACTCTGTTTTTATTAAGAAATTACTTTTATTTTCACAAAAATGTCTGGTTACGAGGAACAAGAGGTGTCTACTAACAAGATTCCTAGATTGTATGGACAGGAAAATTTCACAAAATGGAATGTTTTGTTTGAAGCAGCTGTTTGCTACAATGATGTTGATATATGGAACTCCATCAAGAATGGTCCACAAGGAGAAGTTGCAGAAAGTGCAAATGCTGCTGCAACTGCTGCTGTAAGAGAAAGAATGAGAAAGGTTGATGACAAGGCTTTAGCTATGTTGAAGCTAGGTCTGTCTTGGGAAATACTCACCAAGGTTGCACATCATCCCAATGCCAAGGCAATGTATGATGCAATACTTGAAATGTTTGAGGGAAATGTTAAACTCAAGAACATCAAGAAGCAGAGATTGAAGCAGCAGTTAGAAAGATTCAAGTATAAAGAAGGAGAAAGGTTGAAATCAATTCTAGAGAGGTTTCTGGGAATTGTGAATGAGCTCAGAACCATAGACTATGTCATGACTGATTTTGATCTCAACACCAAGCTGCTGAACTCTATGCCAAAGGAACGGTATACTGCCTGCAAGTTCATTCTTACAAAGCAAAACTTCAATGAGCTAAAAGTAGATGATGTAGTGTGTTTTCTTCAAGCTGCAGAAATAGAGATGATAGAAAATGAAATGATTAAGGAGGAAAGACCCTGCTTCAATGTTTCAAATGCATTGATTGTACCTATGGGTAATTTGACTACCAAGAATCAACAGCAGATTCCTATCATTGAAGAACCAGTTGAACTCAATTATGATACTCCAAAATCATTTGTTGGTGTTAGCACAAGTAATCAAGGAAATCAGCAAAGATTCAATGTGCAGCTGATTGACGACACTGATTCTGCCTCTATGGCAAGTGGGAATGTTCCTCACACTGGTGGTGGACATGGTCAAAGCAGTGATACACAGGCTTTGCTTTCAATGTTCACTGAGTCATATAATGCATTTGTTGCAAAGAATTTAATCCACACAAGTGTAGTGCAAGATGATCTTGAGCAGATAGATGCTATGATTTGGAAGACATGGATTTGAAGTGGCAAGATGCCATGCTAGCATTGAGAAGTAATAGGTTGTATAATAGAACTGGTAGATCTCTGGTTTCTGGTCCTAATGAAAGGATTGGATTTGACAAGTCAAAGGCAATCTGCTACATTGCCAACAGCTAGGAAATTTTGCAAGAGAATGCAACCTGCCAAGGAACTATCAGATGAATCAATTCCATAATCAACAACCAAGAGGTCAGCAGCAATACCAGCAAAATCAGCAAAGAAATAACAACCAAAATTTCAACAACAACTTCAATCCCAACAACAACTTCAATCCCAACAACAACTACAATCCCAACTTCAACAACTTTCAGCCTCAAATGAATAATCTTAATCAAACTATGCAACAGAATCAAGGTTTTCAAATGAACAACAATCAAAACCTTCAAGCAGTTCAAAATGTTCCAAACAACACTGTTCCAGTCAACCAAAATCAACCAAGAAATCAAGAAAATGTGGCAGTGACTACACAACATGAAGGTAACTTTGATTGGAGCAATCATGAAGAAGACATTGCAGATGATATCAAGAGGGAAAATGTAGCATTCATGGCCATAATAGAGAAAGAAAATGGATCAACTTCTCAGGAACAGTCCACTCCTCTGAATGACATATGGTACATGGATAGTGGATGTTCTAGGCACATGACATGTGACAAGAGATCTCTTGTCAATTATGAAGAAAAGTATGAAGGTCCAGTAGCTTTTGGGAGTGATGAGAATGGTGGAAAGATTGTTGGAAAAGGAATCTTAACAAATGGGAAAGTCTCATTTGATAATGTATTTCATGTTGAAGGTCTTCAGTACAATCTGCTGAGTATATCACAAATGTGTGATAAGGGATACAAAGTCAGTTTTGATGATTCACATTGTTTCATTCTAAACCCTGAGTTTGTGATTCCACCTGAAATGATTATGATGATGGCACCAAGAAATGGTAACTTGTATGAATTGAATATGAAAGAAGCGATTTCAAGAGGAGGTGCATGTTTTGTTTCCAAAGCCACTGAAAATGAGTCAAAATTGTGGCATAGGAAACTGTGTCATGTGAACTTGAAGAACATGAACAGACTTGTTAAAGGTGAGCATGTCATAGGATTACCCACAAGAGAATTCAAATTGGAAGATCACTGTAGTTCATGCCAAAAAGGAAAACAACACAAATATACTCATAAGCCAAAGCTCATCAACTCAATTGATCAAGTACTTGAATTACTTCACATGGATCTTTTTGGTCCTGTAAGTGTACCAAGTTTAGGGAAGAAAAGATATTGTCTTGTGATCATTGATGACTATTCAAGATACACTTGGGTTTATTTCCTAAGTACCAAGGATGAGACTGCAGAGTTGATTAAAGGTTGTGTAACAATGATTGAGAACAAGTTGAATAAGAAAGTCAAGATGATGAGAAGTGACAATGGCACGAGTTCAAGAATGGAGTTATGCAAGAATTCTGTGCAGAAAAGGGTATACTACAACAATTCTCAGCTCCTAGAACTCCAGAACAAAATGGTGTAGCAGAAAGAAGAAATAGAACCTTGATTGAAGCTGCAAGAACCATGTTAGCTGATGCAAATTTGCCTGTCACTTTTTGGGCTGAAGCCATAAATACAGCCTGCTATGTACAGAACAGGGTACTTGTCAACAAAAGGCATAACAAAACTCCATATGAAATATTTCACAACAAAAAGCCTTACATTAAGTTTTTCAAGCCTTTTGGATGCAAATGTTTTCTACTGAACACAAGAGACTATTTGAACAAGTTTCAAACAAAGTCCCTAGATTGTTTCTTTGTTGGATATTCTACACACTCAAAGGCTTACAGAATTTATGTGAAAGCCACTTGAGTGTTATAGAATCATCTGATATTATCTTTAATGAGAATCAATTCAATACAGTTGATGGTGCATCATGGCTGTTTGATCATGAAAAGTTAATAAGGTCTTTCAAGATTTATCCTGAAGACTTTGATGAATCTTTCTACAAGACCAGTGAAATTGAAGAGAAAAAGAAGAAATCATTGGACTTGGAAGAATTATGGAAAAAGGTTGCTAGAAAAGAAAAGGAGTATACTTTTGTGAAGAATTCCTCATGTGATATTGGTGAACCTAATCAAGGAAACAATCATAATGTTGAACATGATCATACTGAGAACAATCAAGACAATCAAGATGCACAAAATGATCAAGTTTAGAATGAGGGTGACACAAGCAACCAAGCAATTGGAGAAGAAGCTGCATCTACAACAAGATTTCAAGATCTATTTCAAAGATTGAACTTAGAAAACAATGGTGCATCTACTTCAGGACAACATAATGATGAAGCACCAGAATTTCATGATGTAGAAGCTGATTTGATCATTGAAGAACCAGAGCTCAATGAAACAAATCTTGACACAAATTTGTCTACAAATATGATTATACAAACTCCTTATGTGGAAAAGAATCATCCTTCTGAAAACATCATTGGTGATTTGTATGAAAGAGTTACAAGAAGTCATTCTGAAATTGCAAACATTTGTCTTTACTCCTGCTTTCTATCCCAAATAGAAGCAATGCAAGAGGAACTGGCACAGTTCAGAGACCTACATGTGTGGGATCTTGTTGATAGGCCAATAGACAGATATGCAATAGGAACCAAATGGGTTTTTAGAAACAAAAGGGATGAAAGAGGTTTGGTGATTAAGAACAAAGCTAGACTTGTAGCACTGGGATGTCTTCAAGAAGAAGGAATAGACTTTGAGGAAGTCTTTGCTCCTGTTGCAAGACTTGAAGCTATCGGGATTTTTCTTGCATATGCTGCCTCAAAGAACATTAGAGTGATCCAGCTTGATGTTAAGTCTGCATTTCTTAATGGAAAGATTGATGAAGAGGTGTATGTAGCTCAACCTCTAGGTTTTGAGGATCCAATGTATCCAAACAGGGTGTATAAGCTAAACAAAGCCCTTTATGGATTGCATCAGGCCCCTAGAGCATGGTATGATGAGCTGTCAAATCATCTTCTTGAAAATGGTTTCAAAAGAGGAGCCATTGACAAGACACTCTTCTACAAAAGAAAGGGATCAGACTTGCTTCTGTTACAAGTGTATGTGGATGACATCATCTTTGGATCTACAAATGAACAAATGTGCATGGAGTTTGAATGGGTAATGAAGTCCAAATACAGCATGAGTTCTATGGGAGAAATGAACTTCTTTCTTGGATTGCAAGTTCAACAGAAAGCTGAAGGGATCTTCATTCACCAAAACAAATATGTGCAGGACATCTTGAACAAGTTCAACTGTCATGAGTACAAGACTGCTTCAACTCCAATGGACACCAGAGAAAAGATGATGGCAGATGAAAAGGGGGAGTCTGTAGATGAACATGAATATAGAGCCAAAATTGGATCTCTGATGTATCTGACTGCAACAAGACCAGATATCATGTTTGCTTTATGTGTGTGTGCAAGATTCCAATCAAGTCCAAAAGTCTCCCACATGAATGCTGTTAAAAGAATATTCAGATATTTGAAGGGAAGACCAGACTTAGGGATTTGGTATCCAAAGAACCAAGCTTTTGATCTGATTGCATTTACAGACAGTGACTATGATGGCTGCAACATGAGCAGAAATTCAACCTCAGGAGGATGTCAATTTTTGGGTGAAAGGCTAGTGTCATGGCAATGCAAAAAGCAGACTACAGTCTTAATCTCTACTGCTGAAGCTGAATATGTTGCTGCATCTGCCTGCTGTGCACAAGTTCTATGGATTCAAAATCAGTTGCTGGACTATGGTTTGAATTTTCTGAACACTCCTATTCTTATTGACAATACTGCTGCATATTTTACTGTTAAGAATCTAGTTCAAAATTCTAAAACTAAGCACATTGAAATCAGACATCACTTCATCAAAGATTGCAGTGAAAAAGGTTTGATTGAAATGCAAAGAGTTGATACAAGTGACAATTTGGCTGACCTATTCACCAAACCACTTGATAGAACCAGAATCAACTCTGATGAAATCTTATTAAGGATGTGTGCCTAGCTGTGTGTCTCTCTGTGTTAACTGATTATGTTGTTAAAGATTACACATATTGAATGTTTAGTGAATATGCTTGATTATGTTGCTTAATTACGTTACTTGAGTATGCTACTAAATATGTTAACTGTTATGTGCTTTGACTGATTATATGTGAAAAATTTGACATGATTGAATGGATTTATATGTTTGCATGTTTATCAGTTAATCTGCATTTGTGATGTTAGGATAAGTGTTCTTGTTATGAATTACTTGTTGATGTAAGCTTATCTGATATCATTGCTTAATTGCTTGAATATGTGCTTTATCTGATCTTCTGATGTTATTAAGATAAGTTGGAATTTGATTGTTAGTACTGTCTACTTGTCTTGATGATTTCATGTTTGATTAATATTTGAATATGTTACAACTGTTTGTGTCAAAATGTGTTTTATGTCAAAATTAAATGATGAAATGAAGATTTTCCAATGAATTTTACATAAATACTCTATTTTGATCAAAACATGAGCATGTTGTTAATGGTGAAGAGATATGATAAGATTATTCAGTTCAAGCTTTAAAAGAAGCTTAAAAGAAGGATTTTTAAAGAGAAGTCTCAAGAAGTTGTTTTTGCTGAAAATTATGTCATTTGTCCAGTTGGAAGGACATGCACTTTTGTATGTTTGGTCCTTAAATCTCTACAGATTCAGAGGATAGCCATTGACCTGAAAACTGAATGCATTTGGGGCAATTATGACTTGTTTCTTATTCCTTCACTTAAAACTATGTCTATAGCTCTGACTTTGAAATGACATATATTCACATGTATGTTTGGTCCTGTTGACCACTGTTGGTCAAACAGGATAGCCATTAACCTGACAATAAAGAGATATTGGGGTGATTGAATATTAAACTGTTTTTATATGGGAAATGATAGTACATTGACTGCTTAGCCAATCATATGGATTTAATAGGCTAAAAGGACCATAGTATAGTCATTAACATGTATGGTTGCTTTCCCATGATAATGTAAAATCTAAGGTGATATAAACATAATGAATATGCTAATCTTTATGTGGAGATACATAGTTGTCTTTGCATGTCTCAAGATAAATCTCTCCGAATGATAGGCAGAAAAGTGATTACCCAGTCATACACGAGCCTGATGTTATTTGGTCAACCAAAAATGAAGCATCTTTAAATATGACAAAGAACAAAGTTTAAGAAAATTTGAGAAAATATCAAAAACAATGGGAAGTATGAATAAATCAACCAAAATTTGATTAGTGTTTTAAATATTTTATCAAACAAGAGGGTAACAGCAAAGAACTACAAAGATGTTGACATAATCTGTCTCATCTTGAATGAAAGGTATGTTATTAACAGTAAGTCCAACGTTCAACCTCTATATATGTTTGAATCTCAAAACATACAAAAATACAATAAGTTCTGTCATACAAAAACAATTTTTGACCAAATACAGGAGGTTGGAGTCAAATTGGGGTGATCTAGGGAAAGCCAAATAAGCTTTGAGAAGAGATATGAGGCATCATAGCACAATGTTGACCATTAATGCATTATGCTTAAATTGAACCTTAATAATATCACCAAAGAAATGAAATTCATGCTAAGTTTATACCTGCTGTTAACCTATCTATGTTGTCATAATAATGCTGAGAATGAAGTATTGAGAAAGCTACTTAGTCAATATGATCCCATTCTTGAGATCTTTTCAGAAAATGGAAGAAACTGTTTTAAAGAGAAATATAACTGAAATTTGATCTCTAAATGCACCATTTGCTCTTAAACTATGATCTTTAATGAAAAATATATTTTGACAAGTGGTTTAAGTCAAAAAGTGTTGCATTTTGCCTTTAATTGGCTGAATATGTAAGTTCGGGTAAGGTTTGATGTTTTATAACCTTTCCGGGCACAAAACAGATGAATATGTTTGAATATGTTACTTCGGGTAAGGTTTGATGATTTATGACCTTTTCGGGCAAGCTTAGTCATTTTTGACTAAGTTTATGATTTTCGGGCATGCTTTGAAGTGTTTACACTTTCCGGGTAGAGTACAATGTTGTAATCATTTCTCGAGCAAGCTTGAAGTCTTGAGATGATTATGTGGTATAGCTAGTTTTTAACAATATATTCTTGTTTCGGGCAAGCTTTGCATTTTATATGCTGATTGTGAGTTCAAGCAAACTTTGTGAACTTAAGTTAGTACACTGAGTAAGCTTTGTGATTTATGTGAATATGTTGTTAGGAAAGGTTTGTTAATCTTTCCAGGCACACTTAGATATTATTATTTAAGTTTGTCATTTTCGGGTATGGTTTGACATGTTGAAATTCCCTCGAGTAAGGGCATACCCGATGATTGAATGTGTTTATCCTAGCAAGCTTAGTGCTAACATAGGATTTTCGGGCAAGCTCTTTGAAATTTTAGACTATACCACACTTAAATGTTTATGTGTTTTAATTTCATTCCGAGCATGCTCTGTGATATGTGTGTTTATGATTTCTTTGAAATTACAAGTGTTTTCGGGCAAACTTTGTTTTCCGGGCACACTTTATATTTTGGGTACACTTTTGTTCCCTAAATATACTTGGTAATTTCAAAACTTAACTTTCCGAGTACACTGTCTGCTATAAATCCTTTTCCGGGCACACTTTGTACTATATGAAGGTCATTCGGGTATACTTTGCATTAGAAAGGTGTTCGGGCACACTATTCTCTTGAATGGTTGCTCGGGCACACTATGTTTTCAAGTATGCTTGATTGAATATGTTTTTAGTATGTTTGATTGATTATGATTCTTATTTGATTAGGGTTTATGTTAGATAAGTTTTTAATTTGAATTTGAGAAATCTATATGGGTGTCTTGATTGATTCCTAGTAAGGATGTTTATTTGATGCTAAATACTTGATTATTTGCTTTGTGATTAATTTCTCAAGAAATCAGGTATTTCAGGTTAACTTCCTTCATTTTACTTAACTTTATTTCAAGAATTACTTTAACTTTAAAGAATTTACCATTTCTGGATATATTCCAAAGCAAACATTCCTTAAGTAGATAAGGAACTTATGAGCTAAAAGACAAAACACTTTTTAAGTATCTCACTTTACCTGGCATGTAAAAGAAAAGGGTAGAATCAAAAGAGCTTTATCTACAGTTTTTCTGTCAAAATTTGCAGTTATGTACTTTACATTTGTCTCAACTCTCATTAAAAGGAGACCTGCATATGCTGTTCAAAATTGAAACTTCACATTTCAAGAGTAACTCACTTTTCTGTTTTGTGCAGATTTCAATAACACTCAAGACAACGGTTTGAATAAGAAATATTGTTTATGTCTTAATCTTTATTTGTCTTTTAAATACACTTATTTATATATCTAACTGACAATTGTGTGTTCATCGATTAACAGGAAATCAACAATGGATCAAACTAAGAGCAATTCCAATTCTGACAAACATCATCTCCCTGAAGAGCTAAAGATGGCATTACAGAAAGTTCAAACCCTATTGTCTGAGGTTGAGAAGATCTCAGCTGCTTCAAAACAGGGGGAGAAATCACTGAATCAGGGGGAGAATTCACTAAAGCTTCTCTCAGTTTATGAAAAGAACATCTCAGATGATGAAGCTGACAATGTTCCAGAATATGAAAAGAAAGACCTTGAGGAAAGAAAGAAACTAAAAGGAAAAGAAATTGCTCAAGAAGATGATGAAACTCAGACTATCAATTTTCAAGAAAATAAAATGGTCTCAGTTATGGATGAATATGAATTAGAAGCCAAAAGAGTCTATATGCAAAGAATGACAGAAATTTATGACAGAGAACTTCTAATTCAAAGGCTAACTGACAAAGAGTTTGAAGATCAAGAGAGTTTGATGAAGCAGTTTGAAGACAATAAAAGGGTAAGGGATGAATCAAACTATGAAGATAAGAAGGAAGTCCTACAAGAATTGATTGGAAACTGTTTAAATGATGAAGAAATTCCAAATGGTGTGCTAGTATCTCTGCTCAAGTTGATTAAAAATGAAGAACCAGAGACAGAAGTGAAAGAGAACCTAGACACTGTTATTGATAAAATTTCAAAAACACTGAGTGAAGAAAAGATTGTTCAAGACAATGAAGTGAAAGATTTGAAATTGAAAGATGATTTGGAACAAGAAATGGAAGTTCAAAAGCTCTTGTGCAAGTATGGTGGAAAACCAAAATTTTTGGTTGAAAATAGAATTCCCTTTGATTCAGTAAAAATCATGACAAGAAAAGAGATTTTGAGCAACTTCAAGAAAATGAAAGGACAACAGTTGAACAAGAAGAAGGGAACTGCTCAGTCTCTAGTTGGTAAGAACAAAGGAATATCCAAAAAGATGGTTGATCTATCAAGGATGACAATGAAGAGAAAATCCAAAGTAGAGGAATTCTGAAAACAGACAACGTCCTTGCTCTCAAAACAGAACAGTACAAAGAAAAGGAAGATGTATGTGACTACTCAAGAAAAACCAAAGCAGATGCACTTGAAGATGGATAAACCCTTTGTCAAGGTTGCAGTAAAAGCCAAAAACCCTTCATTCAACCACAATGTTATGCCAAGTGGAGTATTCTATGACTCCAGGACTGAACATCTGAATGTTATGATGGAAAATGGAGAGATTGTGAAGATCTTCTCTAAAAATGACTTCAGAAAATTCAATCTATGGTAATTGACTGTGCTTGCAGCACTGCATCTCTCTGATTATAATGAAAGGCAAAGGCCTACAAGTGCTAAGCAATTAGAGTTTCTAAGATTCTTGAGAGAGCAAGAAAAATTGGACTTTCCATGCCTAAACAAGCATCTCTGGCTAAATTGAAGAATTTTTAGCTTAGGCTTTAATATGTAATGTCTTCGGACAGCTTTTGATTATGTAATCTGTTTATCTTATTTGATTATGTAATTTGACTTTTGATTTGATGTGTATTTTGACTAAGTGTAAGTAACTGTATAAATGTTTTGGGTCAGCTGAGGTGTTCCAATTTAGGGGGAGATTGTTGGGTCAACAAACTGAACTAAGGGGGAGATTGTTGAGTTAAATATTTGACCAAAATGAAGTACATGGAAGATTGGAATCTTCTCAACCTCCTCAGAATTCGCTAAGTATGGATCCGGGTACTCATTAGACTTCCGAGCAAACTTTTACTTAGCCGGGTACGATATTTTGTCTATCGGGCAAGGTTTACTTCAAGATGTCTTCTTTAGTGGATATCCGAGCAAGGTTTGCAAATTAGTGCATTGCCGGGCAAAGTTCACTAGTTTATGTAAATCCGAGGAAGATTCACTTTATCAAGCAAGTCTGTTCTTCATAGTCAAGTAAGGTTCTCTTCCGAGTAAGCTTTTGGCTAACCAAGTCCATGAGGCCAAGTGATTGGAAGACCAGGCAAGGTATTCTTTAATAATTATGGTCCGAGCAAGCTTGATGTATAAATGGAATATCTCTAAGTAACATCGGACAAGGTTCAACTCAAGCAAGGAACAGTACTGCCGAGTACACTTTGCTAATAAGTTATTGTATAGCAAGGAGTTGAATGGACCATCGAAGAACAAGGTCGCTCGTAAGGGTTTGTCAGGAAAAGTCGGGCAAAGTCAAGAAAACTGAAGACTACCCGGTGAGTATTTTACTTGGTAAAATACACTTCAAGAAAAGTATACCCGGAAACTGATCCCGAGCATACTTCTATGTTACCAAGTCTAAGGCAGGCAGAGCACATAGTCTACTCGGAGAAGTTTACTTATCCAGAGCCTACCCGGAAGAATTGTTTTACACTTAGAATATTTTCTGATTATGTAATTTGAATATGTATGTATGTTTGGGGTTTCTAGAAGGAATGACAGCTGTCCTAGGTTGGCAGGCCTATAAATAGAATGTTTTAGGGCACGCCGCCAGGGACACAGAGACAACAAACGGAAGAAGAGAGGCCTAACGACAGACACATTTATTAAGATAGAATATTGTGTGTGACGGCCGTCTTTGTATGGATAAACCCTCCTTCAAGAAACCCTAAATCGATTATCCTATTTGTATGATGAATGTTATATAAATGGAAATCTTTTGAGTGAATCTTGTTTGTGTTGGTTATCATTGAATACTTATTAAGCAACCGTATGTTTGTTATTGATTTCATCTTTAACAAACGGATATCTTTCTAAATATAGCAACCCGTCATTAACTCCCTTGTCAACACATCAATCTGTGTGAGTTATGACATGATTAAGTAAGATCCAGCTGAAATCGAGGGACCCGACACGTGAAGCTACACTCCTTGCAAGTTGATCCTCTAATGTGTTATTTGCCCTTATCAAGATAAGAATTATGTCTGTACATGTTGTGCACACATCATATCTTGTGGACGAAACACATTCAGACCATATAAAGAAATCACATTTTTTGCCCTAAGTTAAAAAAATATAGAGTTTAGGGTCAAGAATCAACATAAAGACGGGATGAATTCCAACTTTATTTTCAATTTCACTAACCTGAGATGCACAATTGTAGAACCTCCGACTTGGATTTTTGGTGGTCCTTGATGTTCTTAGAATGGCTTCTTGACAATAAAAACAATAAACCTGAGATCAATTGCTTCTGTTACTGGATGTTGAGATCGATTCTATGGTGATCTACAAGTGGTTTCTTTAAGTGTTTTATTTTATTGTTTATGGGGGTGAAAGGGAGTTTTTAGTTTTTACTAAACCGAGGCAGTTTATATATATATATATATATATATATATATATATATATATATATATATATATATATATAAATGGGTGGTGGTGAGTTTAGGTGGTCATGATGGTGGTGGACGGTGGCGGAGGTGTGGTGGTTCGTGGTGGCTGATGTGTGGTGGTTCGTGGTGACGGATGTGTGGTGGTGGTGGCGGAGGTCGATGGTGGTGGTGGCGGAGGTGTGGTGGATGGTGGTAGTGGTGGTGGGTAGTGGGTGGTGGCGGCGGTGGTGGTGAGTGGGTGGTGATGGCGGCGGAGGTGTGGTGGGTGGTGTTGGCGGAGTTGGGTGGTGGTGGTGGTGGGTGGTTGTGGTTGGTGTTGGAGGTCATTGTGGTGGTGGTTGGTGCCAGTGGATGTGGCGAATATGGGCGGTGGATGGTGGCAGTGGGTGGTGTGTAGTATGATTGAGGATATGTAACCCATGAGACGATGATGGTGCTATCCCGTATGATGGCCATGATGATTGGCCCAATTATGATGACGACGATGCTAATATATGATACCCACATGAATATATGGATACAACACCTCGTGTTGGTGGTGATTATCATAATGATGCTGATAACATATATGGTACGGTTTAATGATATGTAACCCGTATGATCGACGACGACCATGATAACGTATACGATGATCATACTGATGGTAGCCCGTATGACTGATGATGTCATTTGATGACGACAATAATTCATAAGATGGTGCTGATAGTGATCGCTAATATTGGGTGTTTTGTTTACGAGATAACCCATACGATGTTGACTACATCTCGTACATGGCAATAGGCCATATATATGTTGGTGTTGATGATGCTGATAACGATGATGATAACACTGATAACGAGATATATGTTACCCGTATGATCGACACCGACCACGATAGCCTATACAATGACCACGTTGGTTACCCGCACGACCGATGATGATGCCGTTTCATGGCGACGGTGATCGATGATTATGATGATGATAACCACTATAACACATGATAATGATGATAACTTTATGATGTTGATCATCAGCATAACACATATGGTGATGATGATAACCTAGAATATGATAATGATGACGACGATGATGATGATTCCGATAATTAAGATGATGATGATCATGATGATTATAGCCCTTATATATCGGGATGACGATACAATAATGCATTAGCCGTGTAGTATATACCATATATAAAACATGTCACCCATAGGTCACATCCAATAAACTGACAAATAGTGCGATCTCGACATCTATAAACCTAGCTTACAGATCTTATGGTCCGTGGGTGCAATAGGACATTTTAACCAATGGTCGTGTGTTATAAGCTATACTATGTAACGTTTTATGTAACTTTGTGTATAATATTATATATACGTTAAATTTAGGTATTGTTTTTTCTAGGGTTAACATTTTAACCAATGGTCGTGTGTTATAAGCTATACTATGTAACGTTTTAAGTTTTTATAACAAATCCATTGGTTATATTGTGTTTTTATAACTTATTGAGGATAAAAAGGGAGGCAAAAGCTCAAATTAGCTCCAAATTAGTTCAAATTAGTCTAAATTATTCAAAAGCTCTAAAATATTTGGCGGTAGAATTAATTTTCATTTTAACACTCCAAACTATTAAAAACTTTTCCACTCCACAAATCAAATCCTTGCACTCAAATCCTTACAGAAGAAACAATCGAAGATGAAGCTTATTGATGAAACAATCGGTGAAGAAAATGACTTATACTCCGATGAGGACGCTCAATCAGACGACACTGGAGGCTACTCCAGCGAGGAACCCAACGACGACGACGCTCAAGGAGACGACGATATAGCGACGAAGGCTATCGAACCCATCAACAGTTTGGCTAATACGAAAAAACCTACAGGGTGGTTGACGAGGTTAGCTAAGCTACATACCGATTATGCAAACTCTGGTGGTGTCAAACTGGTAGTGGAGTTTGATTATCTGGTTAGGTTCACTGTCCAAACCATATCAAAGTTTCCATGTTTTTAGGGGATGTTGTAAGGGAAATAGTTGGCTTGAGACATTTAAGTTGGAGGAATGTCACAAAGGAGCTTAGAGATAAGTTGTGGGAACAAATAACGGTTATTCTTTATTTTTATTTGTGCATTTTATGTTGTTTGATTATTCATTTATGTAGCCTCCTTTTAACTTTTTGCCCAAAGTTAAAAGGATTTTTGAAAAAGACTCCTTTTCCCAATACTTTTTAACTTCTAAAAATCATTTATGTTTGGTAAAAGTGGTTTTCCAAACATCTATCAAAAATATTTTGAGAAGTAACTTATGTTTCATGGGCTGGGCCACTGTTTGTAAAAGTATTTTACCTTTATTGTATTATATTATGTAGAAATATTTTGAGATAGAGGCGTGTCACAGGCCTTCTGTGATGAATCGGCTTAGACACCTTCTTCGGAATTTTCGAAGAAAAATGTATGCCAAATACATTATGCCGAACATCGGTAAACCTCTGAAGCTGAAGGCAATACCCAAGGGACACAAGACAATGATCAAGCAAGAAGACTGGGATCGCTTCGTTGAGTACACACAATCAAAGCAATTTCAGGTATAAATCCTCTACTCTACAAAGGTATATTGGTCGACTATATAAGGTTTATGTTTTTTTAAATATAATGAAATGATTTTAATGTGTGGTTGAAGAAACACTCAGCTTCAACAAAGGGAGCTCGAGCAAACAATGTTTTTGATCATCACATGGGAGTATGGGACGAGGGGGTTATTCCTACCTTCGAGAGAAACTAGTAATCACCTCACTCTCTAGTTCAATGATTTGTTGGTTATGTGTGTCTAATGCATGACCGTCAGCTGCTTTCTCTTGAATATTTTACAAGGTAAAAAACAAGGAACTTGCACCGGATGAGATGCCCGGTCGTGCATTAATGTGGATGAAAGTAAGGGAGGACAAAAATGGTGCATACAAGAATGTTGTTTTGAAGACATGGCAACCAAATTAGTATGTTTTAGTATTAAAGTTTTTAAATCATGTTAAAGTCAATTCATTACCACACACACACCCTAATAGTGGCATCAACCAAAATTGAGTCTGTCTAACTTGTCTCAACACTTGAAGTGGATACAACTACTGTTAGGATGGTTAACAGCAGTACTACCAAACCAGCAGTTGTTTATTTACTTACAATAGTTTATCGAGTACTAGGGATATTGGACGGGATATTTTTTACTGTGTCTGATTGGTTTATTTAGCTAAACAAGTACTAGTATCATTTCACTAACATGGAAGAAATGCACAGAACTGTTGTTTTTTAAGAACTGTTGGTTAACAGCTTCAACAGCAGTTCATGAAATTTGACGTTTTATGCTTGTAAGGAATCGGCAGTTTGACATTTGTTTTCTTGCAGGTTCAGCATGAACAGCAGATCGCCTCCGGATCCCTGACACATGAACCGTGCACAAATGTCGTCACCTTAGTACTTGGCAAAGAGAAAGGTGGGTTTTTAAAAGGGATTGGGTACAAATTGACAGCAGGTAAATATTACGGTGTGAGTCGGGTAAAAGGCTCGTTTAAGGAACGGATTGCCCAACTTGAGTATTAGGCGGCGTAGAGAGATGAAGTGGTGAACAAGTTGACGGCTCTACTTGAATCCACGAATGCTATGCTAGCAAGCCGTGTTAAGGACCAGTTAGAATTTGAGGCCAGGTTTAGACATCTCGAAGGAATGTTGCTGCAAATGTCGGCAACTCAAGTAAGTGACGTATGTTACATATAAACATATTAATTAATGCATTCAACATACATAATTGGCACTGTGTGTTGTCACAATTCGTAGGTAAATCTTGTTCCCATTCCGATTGGTTTTAACCAAAGTACTAGTGCTGTGGGGCAAAATAAAATGCCAGCACCAGTAAGTATTTGACGGTTTTTCTTTGTTTATTACAACTTTCCATGTGATTTTTCATTTTCCATAACCTAATAAATTGATTTGCAGGCCAGTTCTGTGGGAAACATCCTTACCTCAGGTGAGGCTGTGCAACAAAAATCCGCTCCTCAGGTAAGCATTTGACTGTTTGATTCATTTTTTTAATAATTAACTTTTCATGTGAATGTGTTGATTTTGCGTAAGTTAATTGTATGCCAAGTCTGTGGATAAAATAGTTGTCCAAACGGTACTCACTCCCCCATAGCGCGACATCAGTAAGTATTTCACAATTTCGGTACTTTTTATAACTCGTTTCCAATGTGAGTGTGCTCATTTTCTATTACCGAATTGCAGGCCAAGTCCGTGGAAAAAAATGTTGACCAAACGGTAGTCGATCCCAGAGCACGACATTAGTAAGTATTTGGCAATTTCATTTTATATATTATATAACCAAATAAGTCTAACAATTGCAATGTCTTTTATATTACCAGTGAAGCATGTACAGAACAATGTTGACCAAACATCAACATAACTACACCACACTCCTGATAGTAACGGCTCCAAAAAACCAACAGTACTTGACAGTTTCATATTTGTTGTTCCGAGTTTTCCATTTAATTGTTGATTAATTTCCATCCATACGCTGCTTTATTGAATGGTTTTTAGGTAAAACGGAGAAGCCGTAAAAGAAAAGGTGATGTATCTACAGATGACGCTCCCCACCTCCTGAAATAAAGGTATGTACAGCGTGAAACATTGTTAATTTCCTACTATCATGGCATATCCATGGCTAGGTACTTATATATTAACTTCAACTAAGCCATCATAATTTCCCATGCTTGTTTATAGTTGTATGAGTGTGGTTTGTGTCTGCATGACAAGTGTAACAAGGTGGCACATGGTAGAATTCATTGGTCACCGGTTCCACAACAGTTGCATGGAAAATCAATCCTAGAGAGTTGCTATAAAGTTAGTATTGATGAAGCCATAAAGGAACATGATATTATTCCGTGTGAGTCAGGTGAAATTATGAATGTTGGTGACGCAACTGGTACTTTTGTTTCTTGCTCAGAATACCTAATCTCATGTGACCAGGAGGTTTGTCCCTTTTATTTCTATTCATTACAAATATTAGGGGTGTTCACGGTTCGGTTTAAAACCGTGAAACCGTTCAAACCGGTTATCGGTTTGGTTTCATGGTTGGTTTTTTTCATAACAATCGGTCGGTCGATTTCAAAAGATTCAAACCGTAGCGAACGGTTTGGTTTACGGTTTACAACAAAACCAACCGTATAAACCGGACCGTGTATTAATTTATTAATATTTTTATGTATATATATGTATTCAAATATAATATTGGACATAATTAATTTAAAATTGTTTTATAATGTATATAAGAGAGCTGTATTGCTAAACAGTATATCCTAAACCATTTAGAAAGGGATGGGCAAAGCCCAAATACATATTTTATTCAACTTAACAGTTTGTGGCTATATTGTGTTTACTTGTGTGTTTACTTGTGTGTATACTTGTTAAACTTCACAAATAATTGATAACTTTACTATAATATATCATACGCTAATTCGGTTCGGTTTAAGATTCCTACTGTTCGGTTTTGGTTTACAAAAATAAAAACCGTTACCAACGGTTTGGTTCATGGTTTGACTCAAAAACCGTGAAAACCATACATATTTGTCTTTCATATTCTATTGTACTAGCTACCACCACTCTCATCCTCAAAAAAACTAGACAGAACTGGCAAGAAGTCAAAGGTAAAGTACACAACGATAGACAGGGTGAACAAACAGAAGACAAGGAGCAGTGCCAAGAAAACTGATGCCTTAGCTAGTATATAGGTAGTCGTTATTTTGTATATATATAGGTATAGCTTATTTTGCATATATCTTACAAAAAGATTTATAGATTTGTTTAAGTGAATATTATTGTTAATATAATTTGTTTCTTAAATTGTTTTGTCATGCTTGTTTACAGCTGTTTTATATTACTGCACAATAAATAAAAAATAATTATATATTGCTTAATTACACAGTATTGGCCACATAGAAACACATTAAATAGGTGTGGCCAAAAGTAAGACAATAATCACACTTCAAATTACAAAAATTCGAGTTCATAAATGATCATTAGCCACAACACAAACATTGTTGTGTGACGAAATGATAACAAAGTTGATGGAGATAACAAATTATGTGTGGCTAAAAGTGTGACATAGCCACACCGAAAACACAAAAATTCATGTGTCTATAAATAACCATTACCCACACCATGCTTGCTTCGTTTTTTGTGTGTGTGACGGAATCATATAAAATGTCATATAAAAAAATCACTAAGTGTGACCAAATGGCATAAAATAACCACACTCTACATATTTTCGTGTGTCCATCACTAGCCATGGCCACACTTTCATCACTTGGTTTTTGTTTGTGTGGCGGAACGAGATCAAACGTCATTGAAAAAATCACTATGTGTGACCAAAAGTATGATAATAGCCACATTACAAAAGTATTATGTGTGATAAACAGTAAGACAATGGTCACACCACAAACTACAAAGAGTGTTTGAGTGGCAAGTTTACATTTTTAGCCACATTGACAATAACCTCTAGTGTCTATATGATATGATTAGCCACACAATACATCACTATGTGTGACGAAAAGTTTGACAATAGCCACACTTTAAATTACGAAAAGCATTATGTGTAACAAACGGTAAGACAATGGCCATACCACAAACTACAAAAGAGTGTTTGAGTGGCAAGTTCATATATTTAGTCACATTGACAATAACCTCCAGTGTCTATATGTTATGATTAGCCACACAATACATCACTATGTGTGACGAAAACTTTGACAATAGCCACACTTTAAATTACGAAAAGCATTATGTGTGACAAACGGTAAGAAAATAACCACACTATAATCTACAAAGGAGTGTTTGAGTGGCAAGTAAACAATTTTAGTCACATTTAATGTAATATCCGGTGTCTATATGATATAATTAGTCACACTATTATTTAATTCAAGTGGTCATTGCTTTGCGATAGCCACACAATATATGTCACAATGCTCGCTTACCATAACCCTATTGGCCACATTATTATAAAATTCATGTGGCTGAAACATGAATTCATGTGGCTCTATACGTGCAATGGTCATACCTAGTAAATAGTCATGTGGCCATTTTCTACCGTTTAGCCACTCATGTGGCTCTATACGTGCAATGGTCATACCTAGTAAATAGTCATGTGGCCATTTTCTACCGTTTAGCCACGCTTATTGGAGAGGCTTTTTGATGGCCAGCAACTAATGCTGGTACCCTTTAGCCACACTTATAACCACATAAGGCCACTAAAAACTGTGTAAGGTCATATGATACCTACGATGTCGCGACATTTGGTCACACATGACATGAACCAGACGTGTGTGGTTAAAGGCTTACAGCCACACTTTTTTCGTGTGACCGAAGGTCATTTTTCACGTAGTGTCACCAATATAGTGCATGTTTCCGATGCAGAGCTTATAACATATTTGTTTCTTTTTTACTTGGATGAAACTAAACTTGTCATAAGATCATTTATCCTAGATATTATCACTCAAACACACATTATCACTCAAACATACTCTCTAATGTGCAATTAATACGCCCAAAACATGTTGTATATATTTGAGACGGGGCATTCGTTATGACCAACTTCTCTCGTGTGAAAATAACGTTGTGGAATTTGTTGTGCACTTGTATTTTTAATACTACTTGAATGGTTAAAGAACTTAAAATTACAATTGTCGAAATGTATAGTAACAACGGTCATAAATATTAAAGTCACGACGTATCCACAAAACACCAAGGCTACTAAGTTAACTCATGAACCACACATAGTGTGATAAATCTTTATACAGCTGTATGCTCTTGTCAATTCAAAACAATAAAAAAGTAAAAAGAAAACAAAACAAAATAAAATAAAATAAACTTTAAAAAAATCATGATTTAAAGATATCTCTAGAATTATATTTTATTAAAGTGAATTAATAAGTCGGGATGGATTACATATGCAAAGAGCACTAACATATATTTGATAAGAAGACATTAAGCAAGTGGAATTTGGTCTGAAGGCATAATTGACACATCTGAGATTGCACTTGTCGCCTTCTAAGACAACGTGCTACCACTGTATGCATACAGCATCTTCAAGGAACTTGAAACTGCTAACTTTAATAACAAAGAAAATAAAAAAAAGAAAACTAATAAGTGTTGTGAAACAAGCCTAATAGCTAAAGAATAAGAGAAGACATGTCGGGAGAAAGTGAGAGATTTTATTAATATGGTGTGTATTACAAAGAGGTACAATGATATATATATATAGGATAGGAAACTTGGGAAGAATGCTAATCTATATTATGTATTGATAACCACAATATTATATATTTATAACACTCCCCCTTGGTTATCAACATAATACGCTTGAAGATGTTGTCTCATTAAAAACCTTGCTAGGAAAACCCAGTGGGACAAAACCATAGCTAAGGGAAAAAGAGTGCAACGCGTATTATCTCCCCCTGATTTATATATCCGTTAAAATGGTAAATAATGATCTTTTGTGAAAGTTGTCCAAAACTTTTGTGGTAAATCATTTGCATCTTCAGCCATTGACTTGCGAATCCTTAGGTTGAATAACGTTTCATGATCTTCATTTGAAAACTTCTATTGCATCATCTTGTAAACATATACCACTGTACTGATAACACTGTTGTGTTTTTCTGCATCGACAATACTAGCCAAACTTGTTTTGATGAGTTAGTAAAATATAAGTACATATCTTTCATACCTGAAATATATATTTTAATCCATTCTGATGTCTCCTAGCTATACACATGCTGATAAATATAAATAAAAGATATGAAAATCCTGTATAGTTAGCAATAAATATTAATGTGCATACGCATTTAATTATGATACTTTTGAACCCATAATATTTCATATTGTGATAGGAAATGATATAGAGTGCATTGTTGGACATCCTTTAACGTACTCAAAGAATGAATCTTGTCTTTGGTAAATTGTCGCAACATTTTCATATGTACTTTGATAGATTGATAAACATATAACTACACATATACTCAAACCATAAGTCGAGCAATAATCACTTGTCAAGGTCTTTCAATAAGAATTTTCTCTTTAAAAGCTCATGAGTTTCTCTTGATGATGCGTACATACATAATCACTGTATGATTATAATGAACTTTTAAGAGTGAAATTTTGATAAAAGTATGACTAATTATATTCAACTTATCTCCCTCTTTATCAAAATATCTCTTGATTTGTGCCAAACTCAAATCAAATAATTTAGTCCATACGTAATAAGCATAAATCCAGCATTCACCAATCCATCATGGACGTCTTTCAACTTGACAAATGATGCATACGCATTGACTATTCCAGGATTTTTGTTGCATAAACTTGCTCATTAACACATCATTTTGTATCACATATCAAAAATCCATATTGTACGATTTATTTGTTTATTGAGATATTGTACTCATCACGTACATTCTCTTCTATGTTTATGCTTATTAATGCACAAGAATTCCATCATTAAGATGTATCAATAAACCTTTCAAGTATTCAACTACCTTAGGAAACTCTTTAGGAGTTACATTTATGTTCAACATATTCAATAATCGTAACATATT
The DNA here is from genome assembly GCF_021521415.1 of Bidens hawaiensis. Classification (NCBI taxonomy): domain Eukaryota; kingdom Viridiplantae; phylum Streptophyta; class Magnoliopsida; order Asterales; family Asteraceae; genus Bidens; species Bidens hawaiensis. The sequence continues at coordinate 810,902 of NW_027491477.1, forward strand.
CAAATATGAATCTGTATACAACATGAGTCATAGTGTTCTAGAGAATTTAATTTACATGATTTGATAATTCAAATCCTTCGAAGACTTTCTTGTAAACTTTCAGTATCAACTGAATCACAATATTTGTTAGACACATATCAATTCTCTCTTTTTATTACCAGACTATTTAGACATCGGAAAGTCAATGCTTCCACCATTGGAGAATGCGTCTCCTCATAATTAATCATGGGTCTTTGCAAAATCCTTGTGCTACCAATTTTGCTTTATATCACTTTATTGAATTTTCATAACTCACATACAAGACCCGTTTATATCTAACATATTTTACAACTTTAGTTATACGGACTGTTGCCCCAAAAAACTTCCCGTCATTTAATTCAACTCTGCCATATTTGCGTCTCTCCTTTTTGGCAAATCATTTTTCATAGGCAGATCTTATATCTTGATCCTCATCATTTTCAAGCGCTATATTATATACAAAATTATAATAACGTCGACTTTATTTTGATTCCATATATCTTTGTAGACATGATTATAATATATTGAGAGCTCTTTGTTTTTAGGTACCTAAAGTTCTTCAAGAACCATCATGTCTAATCTCTTTTAAGAGACCTTTTACTGCACCTCGACTTGACCATCTTTATTACTTGCTCCAATTTTTGAGGAAATTTTACATTTGGAACCGATCAATCTACCACGCTACAAGCGTGCATTAGACTTATTATCAATATGTGTTTGTCCTTCTGGGACATTTATTAATTGGAGCATTAGCAGTTCGTATAGGTGTCTTAGCTAGACACTCTCTTTTGATCAGTGAATCGTCCGATAATTCATTCGTTAATCTTCATGAATTATCCTTTGAACTTTTAGTTCATATAATTTAGTTTGAGGATCAATGATAATTCATTCCAACTAAATTTGTTTTCCAACTGCTTTATATCTCCCCCTGATGTTGGGAATGTTGATTGACTAAAGTGAAAATCGATGAGCCATAAACAAATATATCTCACTAATGGCTCTAAGTATTTAATCATAGATAATATTTAATACCCAACATAAATTCTCAACTTCCTTTGTGGTCTCATCTTTGTGTGTTGTGGTGGATTATTTTCAATATATAGCACACACTAAATATTAGATGATAAATAATTGATTCCTGACCAAAAACCAACTTTATTGGGGAGTAATTATTATAACTTATTGGCTTGATGTGAATTATGATATTGTATGTAACATACATGTACCCAAATCAAACATGAATTGTTGCTCTTATAATCACTTGCTTTGAAATCAATTGTAGACGTTCAATAATTGTCTCACAACAAAAGCAATTTATTTGTGAACATAATCTATATGGAGTTCAATAATTATCCTAATGATTATTAATAACTTGGAATCGAATTCATTATTATAACCAAAAATAAATATGAAAATCCAGAATATTGTGCTTGCTATATCATTAGCTAAGCCACAAATCACACAAACTTTAAGTTGTGAAATTGATAACCATTTAGACGATGCATCGATTTTGAAAACACTAAATGGTATCATGTTTAGGATATGTGTATCCTTTTCTCAATTCCATGACATTTAGGGATTCACACCCTCCTTCATTTGGTTATAATTCCCTTCGAGAGCAATATTAGGAAGAATCTTTTGGTTCTTCAATAAATTTCACATCATTGACTCGGTTTGGTCTAACCGGTCATGCCATAAGATAATCATGATCAATAAACTTCATGTTTAAGATCGCATATGTATTTCATACAAGATAGAATACACGAGAGAAAAATTTGTTGTCGTTTCAAACAACCATGTTATATAACTTTTATATATTCATATTTGTTCTCATATATGATCCAAACCCTTTGCCACTGATGGTGGTCAATCTCAATATTAGCATATTCTCGTGGTCGAACTCATTATTAATATAACCATCATTATAATTCTTATGTAAAATCTCAGTCTTATAATGATCATCATTATGATGTTCTCAGTTACGTCCGTGATCATTATATAATCACATTCACTTCACGGAATGGAGTTGAAAGATACAACTTTCATAGTCTCCCAATAAATTAGTGGACATACGGATATAATTCACTTCAAACTCTTTCACTGGTATTGACCTTTCAGGGGCTATGTTTTATCTGATTTTCCTTTTATATAATCTTCTCTTCACATAATATGAGTTGAGAAATAATGACATGACCAAGTCATGTAAATCATGTGGGTCTTAAATCTTACGACCCTTTGTAAACAATAATGAGATTTATGGAATATGACATTTCAAGTGTCATATCTAAGCATATTTATACTTTATCACTAGAGAGATAATAAAATACAACTTTGCTCATGTATTCACTTCAATACTATCTATACAAACAAATAATAGCATGTAGAATACAATGTACATATAAAGTCAACCAATTATCAAATAAAGTCAAACCAGTTATAAAATAACTTATTCAAACGAAAAATATAGTAGCAAGTTCATGTAAAACTATTCACTCTACTGCCGTTTATAAATTAGAAAAGTACAGACTAATAATGATAACATTATATTATTAATATTAAAACCATAGTTATCATATTTTTATTAACATAAACTTGTTCAATACGAAAATATGCTAATGTCATTAAACCATAAATGATTTATTTATACATTCCACAACTTCATGGTATCTCGTCTAGCTAGGAATATGATTACTCAAATTAATATAATGCCATTACAAAAGGCATATATCCAAATTCATGTAAAACTATCGTGGCATTTTCAAATTTACTTTTCAAGAATCAAGAAGATAAACTTAAAATTATAATTTATCTACACAAAATTATGATCGAATATATATATCCAAATCATGACAACAGTAACACAAACTATAGTTCTTTGAATATTTATATAAAGAATACTTAAAACATATTATATGGGTTAATAAGCAACAAATAGAATATGGAGTGATAAAACCTTAAAAGATAACTTTGAAATATATCTCAATATAATTCAGTTTGAAAGAGAAAAGGATAACTGAATGCAAGTCTATATAACAACTTAGAGATGTATATTAGAACTTTTGTTTCATTTATATTGTACCAGAATAAGAATCTAATGTACTTATTTGATAAGATGATACAGACAATCATGTTATTAAATTTTATACATCTCATATATTTATTATAAAAAATATTACTTGAAAGTTATAACCATATATACCGTATAACTTCATTTATTTATACAGGTGAATCATCAAAATAATCAAATAAATTTCGTCCACTTTTAATAAATATAGTTAAATTATATATGCCAAAGCATAAAAAAATTTTAACCACACTTTAAATGCAAATAAACACATATCCAAACAAATTGTAACCAATTGTAAACCTCATTCAAAACATAATGCCCTTAATTTAAGTGACGAGAGATAATAATATTTAATCAATGCCCTTGTTTATTATGAAATAGTTTGTTTAGAAGATTTCAAAATAAATTTTAGTTTCCTTTAAGGAATCAGAAGGGCTTACAGAAAAAATCACTATAAATCTATTTAATTTGTAAAGAAATCTCGTTCTATAAGTATTTTGATATTTATAAATTAAACATTAATTAAATATTAGAAGTAAATAAATATCTTCGTAACTATAATCTGTAACAAAACCATCAAGTTCCTATTTTCTTTTCTTAAGAAATTAATATAACATAGGGAATTAAATTACCAGTTCTTATGCATCCAGTTTTGTTTACAGATTCCTATGCTAAAGCCAAAAAACAAACTAAGATACTAGCATATACACACATGTATGAGATATATACAATGCTATATTATTATCATGATTGAAATAAAATTTACTTGTACAGTAATTAGTTTTACAAACTCCGATCAACCTTATGATTATACAACCGGTCTTCAAAAGCAACTCGTGCTGATAACGTGTTGTGAAACAAGCCTAATAGCTAAAGAATAAGATAAGACATGTAGGGAGAAAGTGAGAGATTTTATTAATATGGTGTGTATTACAAATAGGTACAATGAGATATATATATAGGATAGGAAACTTAGGGAGAAAGCTAATCTATATTAGGTATTGATAACCACAA